>NW_016157831.1:70177-101244 GCF_001687245.7 Rhagoletis zephyria | reverse complement strand
TCTGCACAAAAATACTTCCGCCCTTCGTTTCCGGCAACACAGAAAGGAGAGCTCTTTTTAGTAAGGGTTATAACCCCTAAGCGCGGTCGAAGGCCGCCTACGCAGAAAAAAGTTCTGCGCAAAAATACTTCCGCCGTTCATTTCCGGCAACACAGAAAGGAGAGTTCTACTTAGTAAGGGATATAGTCCCTAAGCGCGGCCGAAGGTCGCCTACGCAGAAAGAAGCTCTGCACAAAAATACTTCCGCCGTTCATTTCCGGCAACACAGAAAGGAGAGTTCTACTTAGTAAGGGATATAGTCCCTAAGCGCGGCCGAAGGTCGCCTACGCAGAAAGAAGCTCTGCACAAAAATACTTCCGCCGTTCATTTCCGGCAACACAGAAAGGAGAGTTCTACTTAGTAAGGGATATAGTCCCTAAGCGCGGCCGAAGGTCGCCTACGCAGAAAGAAGCTCTGCACAAAAATACTTCCGCCGTTCATTTCCGGCAACACAGAAAGGAGAGTTCTACTCAGTAAGGGATATAGTCCCTAAGCGCGGCCTAAGGCCGCCTACACAGAAAGAAGTTCTACGCAAAAATACTTCCGCCGTTCATTTCCGGCAACACAGAAAGGAGAGTTCTACTTAGTAAGGGATATAGTCCCTAAGCGCGGCCGAAGGTCGCCTACACAGAAAGAAGCTCTGCGCAAAAATACTTCCGTCCTTCGTTTCCAGAAACACAGAAAGGAAAATTCTACTTAGTAAGGGTTATAATCCCTAAGCGCGGCCGAAGGCCGCCTACGCAGAAAGAAGTTCTGCGCAAAAATACTTCCGGCCCCCTTTTCCGGCAACACAGAAAGGAGAATTCTACTTAGTAAGGGTTATAATCCCTAAGCGCGGCCGAAGGCCGCCTACGCAGAAAGAAGTTCGTTTTCATGTATGCACTATTTCGTTTTTGAGTCGAAACTGTGCATGTATGCATTACTTCGGTTTTTTGTCATATGCATTATTTCGGTTTTGAACCAAAAATGTGCATGTATGCATTACTTCGTTTTTTTCATGTGGGTATTTCCATACGTCGCATACGTGACAGTCGTACGTTTCAATGTGATACAAACAAGGAATTTGTTTTCTTTAACTTTTTGGGCCATTGTATAGCAAACAATTAGCTCTATATTTAACCGAAAAATGAAAACAATCGAACTGCTTGGTCCTGAAATATAAGCATTTAAAGAGAGTGTCGTTACGTGACAAAAATGGAATTCGATTTTTTCTTTTCTTACCAAATCGCAAAACTCTGCGAATTGTGGGTGGCTATTTTCATGAAACTTATTTTAATATGATTTGGAGCAATTCTGGTTGTTTTTTTGTAGAGTTTTTTGAATTAATGCAACTTGTTTAAATTTTATTTTACAACCCCAAGTGTGAAACGTCATGTGACGTGGCGTCACGTGACATAAATTTCCATCGTTATATTTTTGTTAATATTGCTTTTAAATGAATTTTTAACGCAAATAAAACATGTATTTTATGTCGAATATACTTTATATTTTGACTTCAGTGCCAATTCAGGGTGAATTTGTTGGTAATCTATGATTTATTATGTTTCAACTACATACGCCAAATTTGAACCAAATCGGACCATAAATACGGTTTTTCGAAATATCTCGACCTTGGCGCCACGTAGGAAGACCATTTTACGCAAACATGATTCTACTTACATAGCCAGTATATATTTTAAAAAGCAGACAAATCGGCCCGTAAATACGTTAGATATAAGACTTTTATTTTTTTTTGTCGTGGTGGACCTTCCGATGGAAACACCCATATGCCTTATTTCGGTTTTCAAACGAAAGTGTGCATATATGCATTATTTCGGTTTTTTCATATACGTTATTTCGGTTTTCAACCGAAACTGTGCATAGATGCATTATTTCGGTGTTTTTCACATGCATTATTTCGGTTTTCAAACGAAAGCGTGCATATGCATAATTTCGGTTTTTCTAATATGCATTATTGCGGTTTTCAACCGATACTGTGCATATATGCATTATTTCGGTTTTTTTCGTATGCATTATTTCGGTTTTTTTCGTATGCATTATTTCGGTTTTTTTTATATGCATTATTTCGTATGCACAGTTTCCATTTGCACAATTTCAGAGTGCCGGCGCACGCCACAAGTCGGAGGAGAAACTCGGCCAAACACTAGCATATGTGTAAGCGCCAATCTATTATTATTATATTAGTATTATTAATTCTCTGCAGTGGGAAATTTTCCAGTACTTACTCGTAAGTATGCAATTAATAAAAACTTTTTATTCCATTTTTTGTAAAAAATATTTAGAATTCTTAGATTTTGGTATGTAAATAAACCAGGTGAAAACCCTGTTTATTCGATGGTAAAAATCAGGTTTATTCGGTATTCAAAAAATCAATATTTCAAAAAACCGCTGGAAATATGGAAGAAAACCAGTTGAAACTGGTTTGGAAAAACTGAGTCAATCACCTTACATTGTACCCTAGAAAAGAGCTTGAGTGTTGAAACCCCTCTCTTACAGCATTTTCTATACATATGCATGTATTTATTACAGGGACAAAAAATAACGCTTATTTTTTTGAACAGTTAAAATTGGCCAAATATTTTTTAAGGACGAAATAAAAGTCCTTTTCGGATAATAAACAAACCGGTTATCCAAATAAAGTAATTTGGTATCAAATGAAAGAGGACTGAAATAGCTTTTAAACAGAAATAGCGAACGGAGCGTACCAGCTCTATTTATATTTTTTTTTATAATTCAGTACAAAAGAAATTCATATACCTGACCCAAGGTTTGCCCTATGGTAAATAAATAACATTTTTTTATTGAAATATTTTTCAATCGGTGACTTTCCTCGTTTAAACATTTCAGTTTTAAAGCTATTTTTGTCCTCTTTCATTTGATACTAAACTTTTTTAAATTGGATAAGCAGTTTGTTTATTATTAGGAACGGACTTTTATTTCGCCTTAAAAAATATTTGGCCAAGTTTGACTGTTAAAAAAAAATAACTGTTATTTTCGGTCCCTGATTTATCAGCTTTATTATTTTTATTTGCATATTGCACGTTAAATAATATACAGAATTATTTCAAAATTTCAATTTTGTGGGAAAACGCAATCAAAGTTGTATCAATTCCTACAATTGGTATACGAAAAGACAGATGGAAATATGGATGGACAGATGGACAAATATCTTCGCCAATTTTGGGAGGTTTAGTAATCTGTTATGCTAAACATATTCTCCTTATCAAGCTAATTAATTCTATAATTAAATCTTCAAGAAATGGAAATTTTGAATTATATCTCTAAATTATTAAACGTGGGATATACTTTAGTAAGTTTGTAAGTTAATCGAAATATTAGATTTTGTTGATTAAAACTTTTCAGCCGATTGCTAGTATGGACTGCTGGAATGCCAAGAGCAGTGTTCCACCTGTTGCTAAGCAATCCATTCCCAGTGGGAAAATGTAATGTATAGTAATCAAAAAAATAATCAGTAAAAGAACCCTTTTCACATTCGAAAATGCATTTTTCCCCCACGGCGATGTCCTAAGAAAAGTGGGGCATTCAATTTTGCATTACCTAGTACACTGAGAAAAAGGATTTGTTTCGACAACTAAAAATATTTAGTTCCCGAATTTTGACAATATTTGGGAACTGTTACCAAGGATTGGGAACTATTACCATCGATTGGTAATTATAACTAAATATATTAAAGCTTCTAATATTCATCTAGGTTGTAACAAATCGTTAATTTAGTTGAAGGGTTTGGTTAATACTAATAAATATTTCTTTGAAGCATATTTCTACAAATTCCATTCAACTTAACGTATGGTTCATAAAAGGATGTTATTAAGCTCTGCTAATGCAGATAAGCTTTCTTTCAACACGTGGTTTAGTCATAGTTACCAAATCTTAGTTGAGGCAACCACGATTTGGTTTGAGAGTGGAACATATTCATGCTTGTGAGCCACCCCTAAATAATAGTGTGTTTCCCATACGAAGAGCGCCATCTGAGCAATGCGCACAGTCCCACTTATTGAACCGTTTGAATGCGCTAGTATGCCGACCATTGCATTGTGCGTGGAAATCATTGCTCCGCTACCGCTGTTCGTATATGGGTGAAACACGCATGTGGTCCCAGAGCGCTCAGTAAGCTATGGCATGTCGATCGCTGCGCCATGTGTGCTATGACATGCCTATACTTGTTTGTCACAGTTTCAGTTTTGCTANCCCTGCAAAAATCGTTGGACCATGTAGTTAGGGATGCAAATTTTGGGGAGTAACATCGATACATCGATGTTTGGATGCATCGGACAAATGAACATCGATGCTAAAATACATCGATATATCGATGGTTTCCGATGTTTCCAAATTTGTTAGGTTGTAGTCAAATTGAAAGGAAAATTTAATACTTTTCAATTCATACTCTCTGTAAGTCAATTAGAAAAATGCTTACATATGGATGTATTTCCCTGTATTTATTTACTATTCCTTTGCCCTTCCTATAAATATAATAAAAATGCATGCCGTCGTAAGTTCGCTGAGCCTAAAGTTCCAAGCCCCAAATTCGTTGAAACTTCAACGGGAACCCGGTCCTTTTTTAAACATTATGTACGCATTTTTAATATCGAAAGATAAGAGTATACACGGAATTTCTGAATTTTCCCCAAAAGAATAAGTAATAAAATTCATGGCCAGTCAAAAAATTTTAGGAGCATAATGGGTAAGTTGAATTCAAGTCTGAATCACACTAAAGTCGATGTTAAAACATCGCTGAAACTGGCATCGATGTATCGTCAATTTAGCGATTTTAGGAAATTGTNATTCAATTTTGCATTACCTAGTACACTGAGAAAAAGGATTTGTTTCGACAACTAAAAATATTTAGTTCCCGAATTTTGACAATATTTGGGAACTGTTACCAAGGATTGGGAACTATTACCTTGGGTTGGTAATTATAACTAAATATATTAAAGCTTCTAATATTCATCTAGGTTGTAACAAATCGTTAATTTAGTTGAAGGGTTTGGTTATACAAATTCCATTCAACTTAACGTATGGTTCATAAAAGGATGTTATTAAGCTCTGCTAATGCAGATAAGCTTTCTTTCAACACGTGGTTTAGTCATAGTTACCAAATCTTAGTTGAGGCAACCACGATTTGGTTTGAGAGTGGAACATATTCATGCTTGTGAGCCACCTCTAAAGAATGCTGAGCGCTCTCTGAGCACATACGAAGAGCGCCAGCTGAGCAATGCACACAGTCCCACTTATTGAATCGTTTGAATGCGCTAGTATGCCGACCATTGCATTGTGCGTGGAAATCATTGCTCCGCTACCGCTGTTCGTATATGGGTGAAACACGCATGTGGTCCCAGAGCGCTCAGTAAGCTATGGCATGTCGATCGCTGCGCCATGTGTGCTATGACATGCCCATACTTGTTTGTCTCAGTTTCAGTTTTGCTATCATCGCGAGTTGTTTCGGTGCGCGCATAGTTTAAAGGTTAATTAAAAATATAAAGTTTGATGCCAACCGGGGTTTTTCAGTGGATATATAATTCATGTGAATTATAATTTGAAAGTGTCTATTTAGCTAAGGAAAAAGCAAAGCAGTATACTTCCAGCAGATATTGACCTGGGTTTTCGCACGACTGTTCCTGTTTCATCGTTGTTTTTTAGGAAATTCTTACCAACATATACATATGTATTATTTACTTTGCCAACGAAAAAGCAAAGCACGTACGTATTTTTTATGCTTAATATATGCAAATAAAAGAAGAAAGTAAACACAACAAACATCGAGTAAATTTTTATTTGTGTCAAACTGAAACTTTTTTCCCAATAATAAACGGTTAGCTGATTCAAGTCTACAGCAAGTTCACAAAATTAATTGAAAACTTGTATCAACCAAAGCATTGTTTATATTTGCTCAACAATGATTTTATTCAACTAACAATATTGTCCAATCAAGGTAGTCGTTTTGTAATTATTAACAAATATACATTTGTCCCAACTAGAAGTCTCAAGTAAATTGCAGAGTTTCGTGAAGTATATATTTATTTCGCCATATCCAACTATGCCACTTGATCACTATAACCAAATCTTGGTTATTATAACTATACCTTTTTTTGGGTGTATCGAGAAATGAATGTGTTTTAATATGAAATTTTTGGAACTTTTTGATTAAATTAAAATGCTGATTACATTGTTAGCAGTAATATAATCAATCAATGTCAATTAGACTTATTTGTAATGATAACCATCTTGCTACATAGAATTGTATGAAAACTAATTACTATTTTATTTTTTCAGGTATGGAAAGAAGCCGTGGTGCAATGTTTTTTTTCTCTTGCAGTAGGCCTTGGTCCAATCGTTATGTTTTCCTCGTATAACCGCTTCGATCATTGCATTTATAGGTACTGGATAATACACAATATGTATCCCACTCGGAAAATAGGTAAGCACCTTACGAGGTAATCCACGTTTTCTTTCAGCTTTAAGTACCGAAATTGTCATCATGATCAATGTAAGCTACTAGTAAAGCACAAAATGAACACCTCCGATGGCGCCTTAACTTGTCAGTTGCAAAATAAGGTGCCGCCGAAGTTATGTCCGTAAGGACCTTACTGTGTAAAGTGGCTCAGTAGTATGCCTGATACCAAATGTACATTCTAAATTCCTACTTACTAGGGATGTTTCGATGCCATATTTTTCACATTCGCGAATGCGAATGCGAATGTTAGGAATAACATTAAAAAAGCTATAATCAACCTAAGTTATCGTTTTTATTACTTATAAATTTTGAAAATTATTAGAACATTGAACAGTGTTTTAATCTAGGGCCATTCCATTGTGACTAGTGGGACATTTTAATCCAGAATGTGATCAATTGCGAATTATAACTATGTCGTCGGAACAGCAACAGATATTTTTTAACATAGAACGATAACTAATTCATTAAATTGCTTTAACAAAAATGCCAAAGGATATCTTAGTTTTATGTAACTATCATTTGAATAAATGTGACTTAACTTTTACGAACGATGTATTTGTGTTGTAAAATATGATTTATACGCTTTTGTTTTCAATAAAAATGAGGTTTCTATGATCTGCATAGAAATATGAAAAACTATTTAAAGTTGAGACTGGTGTAAAGTAATTATGCAAGAAATAAAAGTTTCCATAGATAAAAATTACAACTCCCCTTAATTTTTTTTCACAGGTTAATGAAATGTAGTCATTTAAAAAGCGGTTACTACTGAAATAGAGATAATTAGGGCATATTTAAATTTATGTCGTTTTTCGTTTTTCAATGGATTGACCCTCTAATAGTCAAAGTTCAAAAGGGGCATATTATATAAAAAAAAGTAATTTTGCTGCCCTTTTCCCATGGGGCGATTTCTTAGAGGCTCGTATATAAGGCCGGCTGCACTGAATAACTGTTCACTTGGAACGCTTGCGGGTGGAGCGCTCAAATATTTGCGGGCCAGATCTGTCAATTTGTCGTATTTTAGTTTAGTTTTCCACCAGTCGAGAGGATTTTCACCGAGATGAGCTCGTTTTTCTTTAGGATAGGCCTTCAATTGAGCTTTAATTTCACATTTTTTAATATCTTCAGATTTAAAATCCGAGCCTTCGCCTTCGCTGGAGGAATCTAAAATTATTTCTAGGTTGCTTATAAGACTTTTAGCAATACTTGTTGAATAAATGTTGCTTGATATACTACTTAACCGTTTAGCGCCTGAAGCTAAAAGCCGGTTGTTGCCGTCACTGTCTAAAATCTAATATATAAATTTATGGTATGGTATGAGAATCGGATGTAAAGTATATTTCATATCGCTAGGTGCAGGGGGCGTGGCAACTCCCATACACATCGAATTTTTCACACTGCATATCTCTGAAATTGTTCATGGTAGAGTACTGAAACTTGGTATGGAGATATATGAAACAAATCACATTGTCATGAAGAAAAATTGGGGCTATTAGAAAAAGGGGCGTGGCACATATCATACAAACCGAGTTTTCATACTGCATAACTTTGGAAGTGTTCATGGTAGAGTACTCGAACATGGTACGGATATATATGAAAACATGGAGAAAAACTGCGGTTATTGGGAAAGGGGGCATGGCACCTCCCATACAAACCGAATTTTTCATACTGCACATCTCTGGAAGTGTTAGTGGTAGAGTACTGAAACTTGGTATGGAGATATATAAAATCAATCAAATGGTCATGAAGAAAAAATGGGGCTGCAAACCGAATTTTTCACACTGCATACCTCTGGCAATGTTCACGATAGAGTTCTGGAATTGGGCATTCAGGTTGTTCTTTCCTAAAAAATTGTCTCTATTTTTTTATATGAAAAATCTAATATATAAAAATATCGTGTCACGGTGTTTGTGGTCGAACTCCTCCTAAACGGCTTGACCGATTTTAATGAAAATTTTGTGTATATTCGGTAGGTATGATAATAGGTTGTAAAGTATGTTTCATAACGCTAAGTGAAGGGCGCGTGGCACCTCCCATACAAACCAAATTTTCCACACTGCATATATGCATATGCATATACTGCATATCTCGAAGTGTTCATGGTAGAGTACTCGAACATTGTATGGAGATATATGAAATCAATCTCATACTCTTAGAGAAAATTTGGGCTATTTTATAAGGGGGTGTGACGCCTTTCAAACATACTGAAGCTATTACGTATCTTTGTATGCATATACACTTTTGCTAGGTTATTTAAGATAGCAATGGAAATATGCCTTCTGACAACCACCAAACCGTAATATTAGAAGATAAATGCGTCACTGAAAATCATGAACGTGAACTGTTGGTGAAAATGTTGGACCAAAATGTTTCAATACAAAAAATTAATTTTGGGCGGTACGAAGTTCGACGGGTCTGCTAGTAAATTATATTATACTAGAATAATCTAGTACTTTAATTTTTATCGATAAATTAAAATGACTTCTGTCACGAGTCGTAAGACGAGTTGTATGATTGCGCCAATTGTACTTTAGTTAGTTCGTGCATAAAGTGGCTCAAAAGCAATTAATCAAGATCTCGTCATACGTCCTGGTTTTTATACCTTAAAGTATGTATAATTTAACGATTTCATATTCCGTAAATTGATTTAATTTAAATTTATATCCATAATAGGATTTTTAACCTACATACATGTGGTGAAACTATGCAAACTAAAACTTGAATTCACATCCAGCTGGCGTAGGTTTTCGTTCAAAATTCTAAGAAAATCAGGGCGCTTTCGTTCCGTTGAGAAACCGGTTATTGTCCGCACCTTGGTTAGACAGACTTAGAGCCATTTAAACAATATTAGAGTGGACTCTCTGCCCATGTACACATTCGCATTCGCAAAACATTCGTATCATTTGATTCGAATGCGTATGTGTAAAATGATGCGAATCATTCGCATAACGAATGCGAATTCAAATGTTCGCAACATCCCTGCTACTTACATAAGGCTGTCACCCCTTTGTTACACCCGATTTACATGATTCAAGTACTTGAAAGCAATTCTTGCTCATTCTCTTTTGTGTTTTCTATTTGCTTTTACACGTTTCAATTCTTTTGAATTCAAGTTTTTGGTTCTTTAAATGGGAAGCAACGAAAATGACAAAAGCGAATCAAGAAAGTTGAAACGACTTGACGGTACAGACGCATGTGTACTCGTCCCTTTTCTTCTCACCCCCTCTCTTCCACATGCGAGCAGAATTGAATATAATACTTGAACTGCGTAAAAGCAGTCTTAAAGTAAGGCAGATTCGGCAGGGAAGTGGTAAGGACCGTCGGGTGAAGTGTAAGTTGCTTACCTTACCGGCTGTCGATTTGATGCGAATTTTTTCGAATTCTCAACAAATTACACTGTACGACACCAAAAAAATACCTGGGAAGTTACTTATATTTTCTGGTAGATCTTTTCGAGTAAAACAAGAATCAAAATATGAAATTTTCCAAACACCCCCAAATTCTTGATTTACAGTTAAAACCCGGTTTTTCGTACTTTTGCGCATTTATAAGCCTGTAACTTAGTTGATTATGAACCGAGTTTCAGTTTATTGCCGGGTTTAAAAAGAAATTTGGGCTTTTCGAACGATATACATATATGCGAATAAAGAAACCGTAAGGGATCTGTGTGTATTTACCCTGCAAACACATTTTTTTTTTAAAGTTTGGGAGGTTTTTACGCACTATTTTATAAGAAAACCATACTAGTCGCTAATTGATTGTAAAACTAAATTTAATAACGAAAAAGCTAGTATTTATTTTCAAAAACCGTACGAAAGTTTACGGAGTTATACAACTTTTTATGAAAACACAATTTTTCAAAAATATTATTATTGACTATACTACTCGAAAATGTTTCCTTGACCGTTTTTTGCTTAATTCAGCATCATCAGTTTCTCGTTGTCGTGACCAGCAATGTTCTGAAATCATTCTAATTTCATTTTTTCCTCCGAAACGTTTTGTAATTGTAGCTATTTCTTGGTGAAAGTGTTGCCTTGTTCATCATAAGTGCGCAAAAGTACGAAAACCCGGTTTGTTTTCAACGATAAGTCAAGATTTTGGGGAGGTTTGGCAAATATCATATTTCGATTCTGGTTTTACTCGAAAAGACCTACCAGAAAATATATATAACTTCCCAGGTATTTCTGCTTTATTCTTTTTTGAAGCACTGTGTTATTTTACTGAAAATTTAAAAGTTTGTTTGTAAGAATGATAACTCAAATCGAAAAAGATTCAATTGAACTTACATACATTAATGTCATTATTTATCCGTATCACTCTTCTTAGCTTTCCAAACAAAAATAAATATGAACAAATAAGAAGTATGTTTTCTCAAATAAATATCAGAAAAAAATCCGGAAATGTATCATATATTTCTTCAGTATCAATTAAAAAGGTTAACAAAACATATATTTATCATGGTTCCGTCCGAAAACCTTTTGACTGCCAATCACCTGGGAGTGGCCGGAAGCGATTCTTATGCGTACGGTTCAAATTGCAGCTCACAACGTCCGGATATGTATATCCACGTATCCTCTGGAAAGCAACCAAACACCCGTTTGGGGGGGAGCTAATGTGAGAAGGCGTAAAACTTCGCATGGGCTGGGTTTGGGTCCCGCCTCGTTAAAACCCCGCCCAATGAAGAAAGAGGAAAACATCGCATTAGACACAATGATGACGACCACAGCAAACGTATAAAGGGCTATGATTTGAGGGTATAAACCTGAAATATCCGAACCCTTAACGGGAAAGGTGCCTCTGCCCGGATGGTTGATGTCCACGGGAAGACTAAGGCTGACGGAACAAAGCAAGGTAAGCCTGGAGCCTTGCGACGTCTACTATATTTGCCATGTAAAGGAGTGCAAATTTGCTGTTGGATTTGTGGTGGGATCGAAAACTGAGAAACCAAATCGACCATATTGTGATAGACGGAAGGCTTGATTCTAGTGTTCGAGATATATGTACACTCCGAGGGCCAACCATCGACTCGGACCACTATCTTGTTGCAGCCAAGAAACGCACCCGCCTGGTGCAGCAAAAAATATCCGCCCAACGATTGCCAATTTATTCGCCACTCTACTCACACACCTGCTCTCTGAGAGCACTCTTCAACAAACCGATACGCGCGAGGAGTGAACCCATATTTCCCGCTCATTAAGTACCGTCGCCGAAGAAATAGTCGGATTTCAGCGAGCCCGAAAGAACAACTGGAGTGTCAAGAAGCTGCAGAGAAAAAAGATGCAGCCTGCAAGGCCACGTTGCGATCGGGCGCAACGCGAGCCATGTCGGACCGTTATAGGGAACTGAAGAGGGAAGCGAGCCTTATTTGCCGCAATAAGAAGAGAGGGGTTGAAATAACTTGAAATGCTGGCCGGCAGGAAAAACACCCGAAAATTTTATCAGAGAGTTAGGCGACTTACGGAAGGTATAAAGACCAGAACGAACTCCAGTAAGAACAACCATGCCAACCTAGAGACAGACGTCCAGAAGGTACTTAAATTATGGAGGGAAAACTTTTCCATCCTATTAAATGGCAGCAGCACTGAAAGTAGTGTAGAAGGCGAACCCGAGCCCCCAGTCGATGACAATGGAGTCGATGTCCCACCGGCTGATTATGAACGAATATGATTAGGAGGTACGAATAGCGATTACGCGGCTGAAAAACAACAAACAGAGCTGTGTAACTGTGAAATCATTTAGAATTTTAATCATGAAATATTTACAAATAGGATTTCATTATTTTTTCTCTTGTCTGGTAGTGTGGCTTATATTTTTTCAATCTACAATCATTCCAAAAAAAAATTGATTTCACACAGCAAGGTGGTAAATGCCTGAATGAAAAACTGAGAATGCTGAACTAAACAGAATTCAATACTGAATTAGCTTCCAGATGAATGAACGCTTTGGTATGTGTGCATTCTATACTTCAGTTCCAATCAAATTTTATACACTACGAAAAATATTTAAGTTTAGATGACGGAATAATGAGGTGTATGAGCTTTACAACGATATTGACATAGTGTCGCGTATCAATGCACAGCGGTCACGCGGGCTAAGCCATGTTCTACGAATGGATGCTTATGCTTGGACACCTCCACACATGAAACGCAGCTTGATTAACATGAACGTATCATACAAATTTATAGTTTTGGTTGTTTAAAAACTGAGTGCAAAATATTCCAAGACAATTAGTATCTATAATCTTTTTCTTTAAAAGATGGGAAAATATGCAGAACATGAAATAATCATGCATAACAACAATCGAATGATAGCAGCTTTCATTATTCAGTCCATGGTTTATGCACGTACATATAATGTTCTTTTCTACAATACATAGATACAGATTTGCCCATTTTCGCGCTGCCACTCTTTACGACAGTTTTTATTTGTAAAAAAAANTTTGGTATGTGTGCATTCTATACTTCAGTTCCAATCAAATTTTATACACTACGAAAAATATTTAAGTTTAGATGACGGAATAATGAGGTGTATGAGCTTTACAACGATATTGACATAGTGTCGCGTATCAATGCACAGCGGTCACGCGGGCTAAACCATGTTCTACGAATGGATGCTTATGCTTGGACACCTCCACACATGAAACGCAGCTTGATTAACATGAACGTATTATACAAATTTATAGTTTTGGTTGTTTAAAAACTGAGTGCAAAATATTCCAAGACAATTAGTATCTATAATCTTTTTCTTTAAAAGATGGGAAAATATGCAGAACATGAAATAATCATGCATAACAACAATCGAATGATAGCAGCTTTCATTATTCAGTCCATGGTTTATGCACGTACATATAATGTTCTTTTCTACAATACATAGATACAGATTTGCCCATTTTCGCGCTGCCACTCTTTACGACAGTTTTTATTTGTAAAAAAAAACGATATTTTTTGTGCCAACTGAAGCCAATTGGAAATGCCAGGTGAAGCCAAGGCCTTCTCCACCTGGTCTCTCCATCGCATTGGGGGCCTCCCTCGTCCTATGCTACCACCAGCGGGTTCGGAGTTGAATATTTTTAGAGCTGGAGCCAACGGAGCCGCTGTATTTAAATGTATTGTGAATACCTGGTCTATGGTGGATTTGCCAGGTCTAAAGCCACACTGATAAGGCCCAATCAGTTCATTGACGGTGGGCTTCAGTCTTTCACACAATACGCTCGATTAGACCGTGTAACCTTGCATTATGTCACAATTACTGACATCAGAAACTGCCCCAACTAATAGCCATCGTACAGTTCCATAAGTAAAGTAACTCTTCTTCTTACCGTTTTTCCTGGCAGGATGTAGGTGTGAGTTTGGCAGGCTGTAGGTCTGTTCTTGGTTAGTGTATTGGTTCAATGTGTTAGTGTATTTTGAATAAATTGTAATGGAAATGGAAGAAATTGTAATAGAAATGAAAGAAATTGTGAAAGATAAGAGCAAATGCCAAAAAACAGGTGATCTCAGCTGTAGGCATTTTTTGGCAGTCAGCTGATAGTGTTTTTACTTAGGAAACTGTACGATGCTAACAGCTGTTCATTTGGTGTCAAATGCCTTTTCATCACATCATAAAAAATTACCAAATGTAGATATCGCAGTGCATTTCGAAGACTGTCGTCAACTTTTGGTGTCAAGTGATTGACATCCCGTTTTCATTACTAATGTCAAATGTGAGGTGAAATTTTGTAACCTATGCTTAGAAGGCTAATCCCGCGGTAGTTGGCCCATATTACGGGGTCGCCTTTTTTTTGAGATTTGGCAGTGGCTTAAATTATTTAGAAACAAAAACAAACGTAATGTGTGGCTGACTTCCAAAACGTCATTTCCTTTGCATACGTACAAAGTATAACGTTCAATAACGCCGAACTACAAAATGTTGACGATGTATACTTTTCTAAAACGCATCCGAAAATTTGTTGAAACGCATCGCTAGCGCAATCAGCGCATCAGAAACAAAGTTGATGCTTCGTTTGTTATTGGTTACCATTGGTGTTTTAAAAATGGAAAATTCATAAAAACTGTTCATTGGCATACTGAGTATTTAAAATATGCAATGTATATGGTTGCAATGTGTCGCAACTCTGCATATACAAACAGTTTGAATACCGCAGTATAACAGTTTCCAAACATTGTATTGATACGTTTTGGAAGCCAGCCTGTTATTGAATGTAAGAGTTCCATTCAGTATAGAATTTGAATGTAACAGAAGCATTCGCAATCATCGTGATTGTAAATTTTGGTTGAATGCAAACACTTTTGATCATTCAGTACTACCAAAGAACGTAGATAACAAGAAGGGACAACTCGTTATAATTGTGGCGAAAGTGCGCAACAGGGGCGTGCCTTCTTTTTTTCTCTAGTGCGTTTTTTGATTGGATGAAAAGAGAAGGCACGCCCCTGTTGCGCACTTTCGCCACAATTAAAACGAGTTGTCCCTTCTTGTTGTTGTCTATGTTCTTTGATAAAGCGATATTTTTATTTCCCAATACCAGGCGCCCATACATGTGAAGTAACAAGTTTTCTATTTCTACGTACAAAATTGTTTGTATAAATTTTTAAATTTCCAAAATTTTACTTTGTAAAGTTCAAAGGCTTCTACAAAAAATAAAAATTAAAAAGTTCTACAAACAAATTTATGCGTATAGAAAGCTTCCCTGCAAACCAAAGTTCCCGAAATCTTAAGGAAATCGTTAGGAGTACCTCATTTCTGTAACGATTTTTTTACGAATTTTCAAAGAAAATTATATGAAGTGGTTGACACGAACTCGTAAAGAAATTTCTGTACGAAAAATAAAGAAAATTCTGGAAAAATTCTGAAAGATATTCTTCACATAGACCATTATTTTCGTCCCGAAATTTCGTAAAAGAATGGAAGTGTGCGTAATTTATTTCATTTTAGAAAATTCGGCAAAAAATCTAATTAAATCTTAACGAACTCTTTAAAAGTTCTTTACATTGCAGAATACTCTGCAAAAATGGTTTGCAGGGTTGCTACTTCATATATATATGTATAGAGCGCCTGGTATTGGGAAATAAAAATGTCGCTTTATACAAATAAAACTTCGTTACATAAAATTGACTGCAAGTTTCCTTCAAAAAAATGCAGTTGGTTTCAAAAAGTATGGGCTGATTATCTAAAGCCATAACGTACTTTTGGTCATAGGTAATGCATTACCAAATTGTAGCAGTGGTAGAAAAACAGAAGCAAAACGACTACTTTCTACTATGAATGATCAAAAGTGTTTGCATTCTTCCAAAATTTACAATCACGATGATTGCGAATGCTTCTGTTACATTCACATTCTATACTGAATGGAACTCTAACATTCAATAGCACATTACGTTTGTTTTTGTTTCAAAATAATTTAAGCCACCCAGGCTCTGCCAAATCTACAAAAAAGGCGACCCCGCAATACGGGCCAACTACCGCGGGATTAGCCTGCTAAGCATAGGTTAAAAAATTTCACCTCACATTTGACATCAGTAATGAAAACGGAATGTTAATCACTTGACACCAAAATTTGACGACAGTCTTCGAAATGCACTGCGAATCTACATTTGGTAATTTTTTATGATGTGATGAAAACGCACTTGACACCAAATGAACAGCTATTAGTTGGGGCAGTTTCTGATCTCAGTAATTTTGACATAATGCAAGGTTACACGGTCTTATCGTGCGCATTGTGTAAAAGACTGAAGCCCACCGTCAATGAACTGATTGGGCCTTATCAGTGTGGCTTTAGGCCTGGCAAATTCACCATAGACCAGGTATTCCAATACGAAAAAAAAAGACGCGAGAAAAGGATCGACACTCAGCACTTATTTGTCGACTTTAAAGCCGCTTTCGGTAAACGAGGACAGACGAAGTATCTCCTGTCATAAAACAAACAGTCATCACATTCGCGCCTTGAGACCCACGCCACTGTTGACAGTTATAATTTCGAGAAAGAAGAGAATTTCGTTTACTTGGGAACCAGCAATAACACCGATAACAATGTCACCATGGAAAGCCAACGTAGCATCACTCTTGCCATCAAGTGCTTCTTTGGACTGAGTGGGCAATTCAGAAGTACTAAAGTCCTCTCTCGACGTACGAAAACCACACTCTATAAGTCACTCATCATGTCCGTGCTGTTATATGGCGCAGAAGCACGGACAATGACAACATCCGATGAGGCGGCTCTTGGAGTATTCGAGAGAAAGATTTTGCGGAAGATTTACGGGCCTTTACGCGTTGGCGACGGCGAGTACCGCAGACAATGGAATGACGAGCTGTATGAGCTTTACAACAGCATGGACATAGTGCAGCGAATTAAAATACAGTGGCTCCGTTGGCTTGGCCGGTGCCGTGCAATAAAGCCATAGGAAATAACGCCATATGGCTTTATTTCTCTTCACATGGAGAAATAAAGCCATATGGCTTGACCGTCCGGACGCGCCTCTTGCTGTTGATAGTATACATATGTATATGTATGAGGTTTTCTTTTAAATCAGTAAGATATATTTATATATCTATATATCGTCGTTTAAGGTACAAAACCGCGTATCAACATAATTCAAAACCGCGTATCAAGATAACGCAAAACCGCGTATGTGAGGTTACATACATTATTTTATAGAGAGTAAAAACACTCATATTTCAAAATTGTTCTCTCTTTTATAAAGGAATCGCATTTCTGGCTAGTATATTTCAGCACGAATGGATAAGGCTTGAGCGAAAGCTTCGGTTAGCAAATCCAATTTTTGGCAAAACATGTCAGTTACGCGCTTTTGCAGAACGGCGATACGCGGTTTTGTACTTTAAACGACGTTATAATATATACATATACATATACATATTATGTATATGAGGTTGAGTACTTTTCGTTTTTCTCATTAATAATTTTATACATACATCAAGTTAATATGCATCTTACCGATTTAAAAGAAAATTTCATATACATACGTACATACGTATATCTATACAAATTAATATATATACATATGTATATATCTATGAGATTTTCCTTTATATCTGTAAGATATACTTATATAAAATTAAAGTGTGTATAAAATTGCTAATGATAAAACCGAAAACTACTCAACATTGCAGACGCTTTATAAGAAAAACTGAATTATTATGAAACATAAATAAAGTGGCAGCACTTTACGCCGTTTTGCAGTTTCTCGTTTCATTGTTTACTTGTTTTTTAATAACAAAATAAACAATCTTTTGTTGTAAAATTTATGTTCTTTTTGAAAAAGTTGTTCAAATAATATATTTTACTAGTGTTTCAAAAGAGAATATTGGTGATTTAGTGCATTTTTGAGCGTGCAATTACTCATAAAAAAGAGCAACATTTCAAAAAAGTTTTTTTTTTTGTTATAATAACCTTTACGGGGATAAAAATGCGCCGAGGGTACCCCTCCTGACAGTTTTGGATGTTTTTGTTGTTTTTCAAGTTGTAACTTCAACTAGAGAATTACCGAGTTACTTTATGTTTATATGCACTGCACTAGGTAAACATTACACAAAAAATTATCAAAGGTGCAATAACGCCATAATGGCTTTATTTCACTTCCACAGTGAGAAATAAGACCATACGCAAAAATATGGCTTTGTTTCTCAATGTAAAGTGAAATAAAGCCATATGGCGTTATATCCTATGGCTTTATTACACGGCATCGGCTTGACCATATCGTTCCAATGGACACCGACGCTCCAGCTCTGAAAATATTCAACTCCAAACCCGATGGTGGTAGCTAAGGACGAGGGAGGCCGCCACTGCGATGGAAAGACCAGGTGGAGAAGGACTTGGCTTCACCTGGCATTTCCAATTGGCGTCAGTTGGCACCAGGGTGTCCGGCTTGTTTTAAACTTTCTTTCAATAAAATTCATGAAATCGATTTAACAAATCTTTTATTTTAAAAATGAGATCTTGTTATAATACAGTTTTTAAAACCAAACACGAATATAATACCTTCAGAGGGTAATAATACACAACTCACTTATATAATAGTGATGTACAAACAATTTTCTTTAAAAATACGCATACACATAACACATTTTGCAATAGTTCTGCGCANGAAAGCTTCGGTTAGCAAATCCAATTTTTGGCAAAACATGTCAGTTACGCGCTTTTGCAGAACGGCGATACGCGGTTTTGTACTTTAAACGACGTTATAATATATACATATTCATATACATATTATGTATATGAGGTTGAGTACTTTTCGTTTTTCTCATTAATAATTTTATACATACATCAAGTTAATATGCATCTTACCGATTTAAAAGAAAATTTCATATACATACGTACATACGTATATCTATACAAATTAATATATATACATATGTATATATCTATGAGATTTTCCTTTATATCTGTAAGATATACTTATATAAAATTAAAGTGTGTATAAAATTGCTAATGATAAAACCGAAAACTACTCAACATTGCAGACGCTTTATAAGAAAAACTGAATTATTATGAAACATAAATAAAGTGGCAGCACTTTACGCCGTTTTGCAGTTTCTCGTTTCATTGTTTACTTGTTTTTTAATAACAAAATAAACAATCTTTTGTTGTAAAATTTATGTTCTTTTTGAAAAAGTTGTTCAAATAATATATTTTACTAGTGTTTCAAAAGAGAATATTGGTGATTTAGTGCATTTTTGAGCGTGCAATTACTCATAAAAAAGAGCAACATTTCAAAAAAGTTTTTTTTTTTGTTATAATAACCTTTACGGGGATAAAAATGCGCCGAGGGTACCCCTCCTGACAGTTTTGGATGTTTTTGTTGTTTTTCAAGTTGTAACTTCAACTAGAGAATTACCGAGTTACTTTATGTTTATATGCACTGCACTAGGTAAACATTACACAAAAAATTATCAAAGGTGCAATAACGCCATAATGGCTTTATTTCACTTCCACAGTGAGAAATAAGACCATACGCAAAAATATGGCTTTGTTTCTCAATGTAAAGTGAAATAAAGCCATATGGCGTTATATCCTATGGCTTTATTACACGGCATCGGCTTGACCATATCGTTCCAATGGACACCGACGCTCCAGCTCTGAAAATATTCAACTCCAAACCCGATGGTGGTAGCTAAGGACGAGGGAGGCCGCCACTGCGATGGAAAGACCAGGTGGAGAAGGACTTGGCTTCACCTGGCATTTCCAATTGGCGTCAGTTGGCACCAGGGTGTCCGGCTTGTTTTAAACTTTCTTTCAATAAAATTCATGAAATCGATTTAACAAATCTTTTATTTTAAAAATGAGATCTTGTTATAATACAGTTTTTAAAACCAAACACGAATATAATACCTTCAGAGGGTAATAATACACAACTCACTTATATAATAGTGATGTACAAACAATTTTCTTTAAAAATACGCATACACATAACACATTTTGCAATAGTTCTGCGCAAATACTAAATTTATTTTAACTCATATTAATCGATTAATCACACAATCCGCTTTTAAGAGCTCGGCGCTAAAAATAAATAGAAACCTATAATAAGGCGAGTGGCCGCTGTGGTGTAGTGGTAAGCAGTGCGCGCTTCCACTCCACAATGCCTGGGGTCAAACCCTGGGCAAAGCAACATCGCAAAAATATAGAAAAAAAGGTTTTTTCTTAACAGCGGTCGTCCCTCGGCAGGCAATGGCAAACCTCCGAGTGTATTTCTGCCATGAAAAACAGCTTCTCATAAAAATACAATCGCCGTTCGGAGTCGGCGTAAAACTGTAGGTCCCTCCGCTTTGTGTGACAACATCAAGGCGCACGCCACAAATCGGAGGAGAAGCTCGGCCAAACACTAACATATGTGTAACCATATATTAGATATTATTATTTATTAATAAGGCGAGATTAGCTATTTCCACAATTTCTTCAAAATAACCTATAGTGTCTGAATCATTTACATTTCTGTTGTTGTCATATATTGAGCTATTCAACCTTGATAGCATACTGTTTGATATTGGAAACGTTTTGCAGCAGAAACTATTAGCCTTCATATCACACTTTATTCGAACTATTGAATTAAAGCTTTCCAACCTCATCTCATTTCGAATCTTAGTTTTTGTTGAATTCATTACGGAAAAAACACGCTCAACAAAACCATGTGAGTGCGGCAAGGATAATAATATGTAAGCAATTATGCAAAATTCTTCAGAGTCGGATGAAATGGTTCTGAAAAAAGTTATTCCATGGCAAAGTTAAAAGATTAAAATATTTAGTTTCGGCTGATTTTCTTGACGAGGTAAATTGTGAATTAGAAGGTCCCTGAAACTCGCCCTCTTGTGATTCACACACTTTTCTGGTGACAAAATCAAAGCTTTTTTAAAAGTTTTTAATTGACTAGGTAATCGTTTCAAAAGTTCTTCGATTAGGGTGATTAGAAATTTCTGACAGTCTTTTAATATGCTTCTTAAGTCAAGTCCGTGATAAACGCAGTTCATTAGCCGCTTCTGTAAAATTGTTGTGGAAAACTAAGTTTTGTATATTTTTACAATTGGAAAAAAGGGAAAAAATCGCCTATGGCGATTTCCTNTCGCCAAATTGGCGCGAAAACGCCAAATCTGGGCACTCTGGTTGGCACAGAAAAGAAACGACTGGCGTGCTTTGTTGAACTCGGTCAAAATCGCTTAGGCGGTTATAGCGCCAAATAAGAAGACGAAGAGTTTTGGATATAATNTTTACAATTGGAAAAAAGGGAAAAAATCGCCTATGGCGATTTCCTAAATCGCCAAATTGGCGCGAAAACGCGAAATCTGGGCACTCTGGTTGGCACAGAAAAGAAACGACTGGCGTGCTTTGTTGAACTCGGTCAAAATCGCTTAGGCGGTTATAGCGCCAAATAAGAAGACGAAGAGTTTTGGATATAATTAAAGGAGGTGTTTATTTTGTCTTTACTAGTAGATGGCATTGGTTATGATGACAATTTTGGTACTAAAAGCTGAAAGAAAACATGAATTACTTCTTAACAGCGCTCTTACACGATATGTATCTGCATATGTAAATGCTCTTTTTTGCATCTACTCGTATGTACATATGTACCATATATTAGAACGCACCAGAAAAGTAGCATTTACAGCGCTCTAAGTTGCTTACCTAGCTTCCCAGTATGATACATAAATATATACATATATACGAATACAAAAAATTTTTCAGGGACGCAATGATTGTTACTTCGTTGGATACTGCCACAAGTATGTTGGCAGGTATATCCATTTTCGGAATACTTGGAAATTTGGCGCATAATCTTCAAATCACTGACATTAAAGAAGTAATAAAAAGCGGTACTGGTCTTGCCTTCATTTCATATCCGGATGCCATTGCGAAGTTTCAAGCCGTTCCCCAGGTTTTCGCCGTTCTTTTCTTTTTCATGCTATTTGTTTTAGGAGTAGGTTCCATTGTCGCCCTACAATGTACCATTGTCACAATCATATGTGATCAATTTAAATCGCTCCGGTACTGGAAAGTTGCATTGCTAACATCAATTTGTGGATTTTTAGCGAGCATAATTTACGTTACGCCGGTAGTAAAAATATACAATGTGCTTAATTTACCATTTCAGATAATACATATTGTATAACATTTATAGGGCGGGCAGTGGATTTTGAACTTGGTAGATTTCTATGGTGGAACGTTTGTTATTTTTGGCTTAGCTATTCTTGAAACAATCAGCATTTCATGGATATATGGTAAGTTTCTTTTCGTTTATTATGCATATTACCAATACCTAACAGTATTACACACGAATAAGAGATAATTTCTTGGGACCAATTCTTTGGTGGAATCCTAATTTCAGACGAGAGAAAAGGTCCTATGATTATGAATTTGGTCAAATCTCTACCATTCAACGCTTTGATTAAGAAAGTTTTTAACTTGATCACACAAAAATTAATTATATATACTATGAATACACTAAATTGTTTGAATTCCATTGATAAAATAATAAATTCTCGCGTGATTCAATTTCTTTAAATGCTAAAGGAGTTATAAGTAAAAACCTATAATTTTCGATACCTAAAAGTTACGGTTTTTGTCCGATTTAAACATTTTTCAAGGCGGTGCTTAAGGAGGCAAATTTTGGTACAGATTGGTGAAGTAGTTTACGAGATATATGTATGTACATATGAGGCAAGGTTGCGTGTTTTTGAATTAGTCAAATCACGAATCCATAAACCAAATTTATTTTTGAATTGAAAGTTGCATCACAAATCCTAAATAAATATGATTTGAGATATGATTTGCCGACCAAATGAAAAATAAAAATTATTTATGATTTGATTCGTCAACCAAATAAGAAATCAAATTTATTTGTGATTTGATCCGTCAACCAATTAAAAAATACGTTTTATTTGTGATTTGCTTTATCAACAAAAAAAAAATTATTTGTATTTGTGACTTGATTTGTAGAATTTCCAGTTCTATGAAAAATAGTGCTCACTACTTAGAGATTTTCGGGCTACTTCGAGATTTCCAGGATTTTCGAAACTCTCCGGAATAAATGGGAGTCTTCAGGATTTTGGAGACCACTTTGGAATATTCGAGACTTCTTCGGTATTCTCGGAACAATATTGGAATCTTCGGGACTACTTCAGGATTTTTGGGACCTTTCTGGGCTTTTCGCGAACACTTCGAAATTTTCGCGACTGCTTCCAGGTTTTCAGGATTATCGGGACTTCGGAACTACTTCGGGATTTTTGGGACTATTTCGGGATTTTCGACACTACTTTGGGTATTTTGGGATTCGAGACTGCCTCGATTTTTTGGATTCCAGGGACTATATGTGTATGTATATACATATCAATAAATCTATCGATAACTATATCGAGAAATGTGTTCATAACAATATCGATAAATATATCGATAGCAGTATTGAAAATTTGTCCCAAAAATACGGAATTGACAAAAAATTAACAGGACAAATGAGAAATAAAGGATTTGCTTTAAAAGCCCAACTAGGAACCATATATTAACAAAGGTGATCCATTTCAACGAAATAATGCTCTGATTAGTTATAAGCAGGGAACGGATTTTTAGGACCTAAAAACCTATAAAAAAGGCAAAAGAAAATAACGAAATAGGCTGGAAAAGGCAAAATAAAATAGCGAAAAAGGCAGGAAAAGGCAATAGGTATTGCAAAAAAGGCAAAACAAAATAGCGAAAAAGGCAAGAAAAGGCACTAGGTATTACAAAAAAAGCAAAATAAGGCACTAAAAAAGACGGAAAATACTAAGAACAATCAAAAAATACATTTATTTTAGAAATGTTTATATTACAAGTAAAAAGAGAAAAACTATGAACTAGGTTCATTATATGAAAAATTTGTACTTTGAATCTTTGACTATTTTATCCTTTCGAGTTTCTAACTCATAAAACATTAATCTGTATAGTTGTAGTAACACTGAATGCACAAGATGTATTTTGAAGTTTTCTGGCAGCATTTTTATTCGATTTTCGTGAAGAAAAGCCTTGAATGTACTAAATGTGCGCTCGACGTAAGTTGATACAAGTGGAGCCGAATTTAAATATAGAACGTTTGAAACGTTCATATTATCAGGAATAAGGGCGTTTTCCTCGCCCTTAACAATTTTATCCACACCCGTTATTGTATCCAAGCCTACGTTAGCTGAGAAAACGGCTTTGAATTTTTCTAACACCAATTTGTGTGTGGCATGTGTATATTTTTTAATCGTTTTTTGTTATTTTTTGGCCTTATAACAATTATATTCAACAATTTTTATTGAGCTCGAGGCCGTTTTTCCGCTTTTCTACAATAAATTTTCATTAAAAAACGGCCTCGAGCTCAATAAAAATTGTTGAATATATTTTTTTAATCTTAAAAAAAAAATTGGTAATGCTATAATCACTTTTCTAAAGGTAGAAAAGGCAAATATCTTAAAAAAGGCAACATCAAATGTGTATGTATGGAATCAGGGAAAGCTAAATCGTGAACATTCTTAATCGAATATACTCTATCTCTTTAGCAGAAAAAAAGGCAATTTCCATAAAATCCGTTCCCTGGTTATAAGTTTATGATAAATTTCGTTTATTTCATGGAAACACTTTTTAATTTATACAAAAATATGTATGTACGTATGTACGTAAACATATAATTGGCAAAACCATAAAAGCAAAGTAAGAGATACAGTTGCGGTCAAAATAATAACAGCAAAATTCAAAATGATGCTGTTGGCAACTTATCTTTATTTATTTATTGTTAATAATTTTCGTTTAAAATATGGGTCGATCTATATCAGATACCACATAAATGAAGGTTCCAAAGCTTGCAAAAAGTTCACAAAAATTAATTAAACTTAAACAATTTTCTTAAAAATTTCGATATTTTTAATTAGATTTCATAGAAAGATGTTGAGTATTCGGTTTTATAGCCCATTCAATTTCAGTACAATAAAGTGCAAGTTTCAAGTCGCTAAAAATTACAATTGATTTTTTAATTTTTTTTTTGTGGAGGGTGTTGCGCATTTTCTACCATATAAAAGTCAGTTTTGTTCATGCACTAAAGAAAATTCGCAACACCGTCCACAAAAAAAAATTCAAAAAAATCACCGGTAATTTTTAGCTATATTTTCTTACAGAGTTGCATGCAATAATGCTGCTCACAATAGCCGCGATAAACCATGGCCATGTTGAGTAGAAGTTTACAGGTTGAAAAGAATATAAGAAATTGCCGAAAATACGGGAAATCTTGTCCCGGCGGAACATTTCAAATTTAATGCAAAATACGGGACGTCTCGGCAAATACGGGGCATTTGGGAACGCTATTAGATACGTACATCGATAAATATATTAATAACGAAATCGATAACAATATCGATGAATATGTACTAGAGTGGCCTTTTTTGGTCGATTTTCAAAAACCGAAAGTTTTCGCACGAAAAAGACATGAGGTTGGCAAGGAAAATAAATATGAAATTTGTTTTCTCCGGATCCGGAAATTCCGAGTGGTTCCGGGTTGATCATTTTGATTTTTTAGTAGGAAATATGTTGAAACTGTAATTATGATTTTAAATTTTCAGCTTTTACGACCATGAAACCCAATTTTTTATTCCTGAACTATTTTTTATTGAAAACTGAATACATTTACCTTTTTAAAGTGCTCAAAAAGTCTGACATTGATTGAAATACCATGGTACACGATAATATAAGAGCTGAGAAAAATATGAAATCATCATTTATATCAATATATCATTTAATATCTAATAATNCTAAAGAAAATTCGCAACACCGTCCACAAAAAAAAAATTCAAAAAAATCACCGGTAATTTTTAGCTATATTTTCTTACAGAGTTGCATGCAATAATGCTGCTCACAATAGCCGCGATAAACCATGGCCATGTTGAGTAGAAGTTTACAGGTTGAAAAGAATATAAGAAATTGCCGAAAATACGGGAAATCTTGTCCCGGCGGAACATTTCAAATTTAATGCAAAATACGGGACGTCTCGGCAAATACGGGGCATTTGGGAACGCTATTAGATACGTACATCGATAAATATATTAATAACGAAATCGATAACAATATCGATGAATATGTACTAGAGTGGCCTTTTTTGGTCGATTTTCAAAAACCGAAAGTTTTCGCACGAAAAAGACATGAGGTTGGCAAGGAAAATAAATATGAAATTTGTTTTCTCCGGATCCGGAAATTCCGAGTGGTTCCGGGTTGATCATTTTGATTTTTTAGTAGGAAATATGTTGAAACTGTAATTATGATTTTAAATTTTCAGCTTTTACGACCATGAAACCCAATTTTTTATTCCTGAACTATTTTTTATTGAAAACTGAATACATTTACCTTTTTAAAGTGCTCAAAAAGTCTGACATTGATTGAAATACCATGGTACACGATAATATAAGAGCTGAGAAAAATATGAAATCATCATTTATATCAATATATCATTTAATATCTAATAATAATAATATTTAATATCATTTTAAATAAAGCATAATGTAGAATTTTTCTAATATATACTTAAAAAAAAGAAATGCAAAATAAAAGAAATTGGTGTAATTTCGCCATTTTTGGTCGAAAGCTCAACCCGGAACCTCTAGGAATCACCTGAAGGCTTTTAAACTAATTACGTATTTATTTATATCCCCAACTTCACATTATTCTGTGCGAAAACTTTTGGATTCATGCATTTCAAATTTTTCATACAACAAAAAGGCCACTCTTAATATGTACAAATATCGATTGCGAAATCAATAAATATATCGATATCAAAACCGATAAATATAACTCAGATTTTGAAATTGTCCCCAAAATCCAGATAGTCAAATTGTCCCAAAGATCCCGAAATATTCCCAAAAATCCCAAAGACTTGCTAAGCACCAGTGCTGGAAGTTGGAAATCGTATTTGCATTGCATAAAAACGGTATTATTTAGTTGAAAAATCACGAATAAAATTGATTCGCTATACAAATCAAATCACAGATAAATTATATCTTTTATTTCGTTAACGAATCAAAACACAAATAAAAGCTATTTTTTATTTGGTTGACGAATCAAATCACAAATAAATTTAATTTCTTATTTAGTTGACGAATCTATCACAAAAATCTTATTTGGTTGACAAATCAAATCACAAATAAAAAAAATATTAGTTTTTATTTGGTCAACAAACCAAATCATAAATCAAATATATTTCTTAATTAATAGCGAATTTTAAATCAAAAAGGATTTGAAAACACGCAACCCTGATATGAGCAAATCGCACGAGTTGTTACATCATTCGACAAAAACGGGTTTTTGGTGGTGGTACACCTATCTTAGAAAATGAATTATATTTAAAGAATGTACACGAAAAAAACTGGTCGCACATAACCAAGCATAGCTCGGTTAATCATAACATTAAAATAAAAATCGGTAGACACTTAAAAAGCTGGAAGCATTTTCCACCTTACTGCATCATTTCTTTTTAGTAACAAAAATCAGTGTAGAAACGAGGACCAAGAAAGAAATCGATCGCGAGTTAATATTGCGCAAAAAGCTGGAAAATCCCAGCATGTTCCATAACGACATCGCAAAAAAGCTAAAATTTCCAAAGTCTACCGTTACTTATGTGCTTAAAAAATACAATGAATGTTTATCTTTAAAAAGGAACCCTGGTAGTATATACAAAAAGTATGCAAAACAGCAGGACTACGTTCTTACAAAGTGAATGCAGCACCTAATCGCAACGGTAAGCAAAATTTGTTGGCGAAACAACGTGCTCGGAAATTGTACGACAGTCTCATACAAAAATTTGGCTGTATTGTTATGGATGACGAATCGTACTTAAAAGCCGATTTTAAACAAATCCGGGGCCGCGAATTTCACACTGCAAATAAAAGAGGCAATGTTGCAGATAAATATAAAAACAAAAAGTTTGACAAATTTCCCAAAATGTTTCTCATTTGGCAGGCAATTTGCCAATGCGGCTTCAAAAGTGATCCTTTTGTAAGCACTGGTACAATTAACCAAGAAGTTTATGTTAAGGAGTGTCTGCAAAAGCGACTTTTACCTCTTATACGGCTTCATAAAGATCCAGTGCTTTTTTGGCCTGATCTCGCGATATGTCATTACGGAAAAATGGCTTTAGGATGGTAAAATAGAAACAAAGTGTATTTTGTAGCAAAAGAGGTGAATCCACCTAATTGTCCAGAGCATCGGCCGATCGAAACCTACTGGGCCGTTATGAAATCCAAACTTCTTAAGACCCACAAAGCTGTAAAAAACGCACAACAATTCAAAAATAAATGGCAGCTGGTTTCCAAGGAAATCACTGAAACTTCTGTGCAAGGGCTAATGAAGGACATAAAGTCAAAATTGCGATCGTTTGCTTATTACAAAGAGAATTAACTCTTTTTTAACGAATTTCAATAAAACTAAGTTTAGATGTAAATATATGTAAATATCGTTGAATTCCATTAATATATTTATGTTTTAGAACGTTTTAACTGTGACCAGTTTTTTTCGTGTACATTCTTTAGTTGTTTTTTTTTATACAGAACAAGATTTCATCTCGAAATTGTATTTAAATTAAAACTTAAAAAGATATACTAAAAAAAGTCAAAATAACCATTCATGCTCATATACCCATAGTTGCGTATGTAACCGTATACGCTCCGTCGCACCATACGCATGTCGATGTCGCTTTCGTATCGTATCAATTATCGCATCGCCTTCGTATCGTGTATCGTATCGCTCTAATGTGCACCGTGCCTAACAAGTTTACTCGTACATTTTTGAATAGCAATAATGAGATCATTCCCATTTTCAGTGTTTAAATATTCAAAGAATTCAATACATTTCATTTTAAAATTACTTTTGATTTGAAGTTCACTTTCAAAATTTTTAATTAGATGCGGGTTGCTCTCTTTGCGCCAGGAAGCAAACTTTATTCTTAAGATCCTCTCATACTGCAAAAAAGAACCACTTTTTAAAGAGTTCATCTACATTTCCTCATGGTTTAAATAATTTTTCAACTGCGCAAAAACTGTGAAAGACTAAGAATTCGCTAAAAAGAGTATCTAACTCTATGTCTTGTATGCAAAACTCTTTTACAGAGTCAGTAAATTGAGAAAAAGGGGTTGTAAAAGCCATTCGAATATTGAAATTTATTGTTATTAAACTGAGAGTTATTTTCGACAAAAATTTAAGCCTTCTTTTTAAATAATTTAAGCTCCATCATATTATCGCAACTGGTACGTAACGACCCGGCGATATGCCCATAAAACGATAGATCTTTTTGTTGTTTTAGTTCTTGGGCATATCAAACATTATCTAAAACATGTCAACTATAATAAAATTATTTTCTTCTTATTTTTTACAGTACAGTTTAAGGAAGTTCCAACGTTATGTAAAAACCTTAAGAAAATACTAAAGTATTTTGTTTGAATAGAAAATTCAGTACAAATCAGTACAAATTTTCAAAAATCAGGACATTAGCATACTAATTGTAGAAATTAATAAAATCAGTACAAGAGTTGAAAAATCAGTACTGTACTGATAAAATCAGTACGTCTGGCAACCGTAAGTGGGTACATACATACACATGTACATACATACATACTTCTACATATATATAGTAGCTATCTTTCATTATACCAGTGTATAAGAATTTTAGGAATATCTCGTCCACAATGCCACATGTACATTTTTAGTCCCAATATTTATTTTCAATTGGCTAACATATGTTCCAAATATGAGCCAAATCGGCAAGTAAATGCAATTTTCAGGAATATGCTGACCCCAGCGCCACCTAGCGACCACATTTTTGGTAGAAATATTTATTTTCATGGTGCTGATATATGTTCCAAATATGAACCAAATCGGTCAAGCCGTTTAGTAGTTCAGGACATTTAATGTACAGAAAACTCTATGACATTGTGAAATCGTGACGTCTCAGCATTCTTCACTTTTCGGCAACAACAACAAAAAATTTCAAATTTTTTAAAATCGAAAAACATGGTGGAATAAACAAGGTGATGTCAGTTACATAACCTCACCTTTTTGGTAGCCCCATTTCGGCAATGCATATAAATGTAGTAAAAAAAGGGGAACATTTTAGGACCATTTTAACGCCTTTTTGAATACTATTTTTAAAAAGTATGTATTAAAGAATTATTTTACCAAAACAACGTTAAAGATAATAAACAATAGTTGTGTTAGGTTTCTGGTAATATCCAGAAAAATTCGTACGAATTTTCATGTTTTGGCGTTTTCGTACGCAAAAACTTATTGAGAGAGCGAAACAGCTGAAGTTCAAAGTTTTTACTGCATTTTTAATGGATTAATTTTTACTTGTAACTTGCTGTATGCAATTTAAACTAATAAGGAAACTATTTTTGGGTTTTTATTATTGAAATTGACCAAATAAACCAATTTAAATATAAAATATATTGTTTTATTAGGAATTTGCTGCGAATAAAGAACCAATTTATCAGCCGTTCATGAAACTTGATAATTATTACTGGATTTGCGTTCACGTACTTTTTTGGATATTTTTTCTTTGAGTGCGAATTCGCAGAAATTAAGTTACTGGAGGGTTGCTGGCGAGTTACTGAATAATTTTTTAAACAAACACAACTACTCTTAGTAAGTTTTTTCTTCTTTTTAAAAGACCGATTGTTTATGAATTATAAAAGGATTTTCGTAATTTTATTTGTAAAGCACTTGTATTGCAGCCTCTAGTAGGTGAACAGGCACAACTTCCAAAACCTATTAAACAAGAAACGCACTTTTACTGACCATTTTATTAACAACCTGGCCAATTGAATAAACTCACCTGGAACTTGCATCCAAAAATCGCACTTATATCGCAGCTTCTCGCTGAGATAAAAAACACAATTCACAAATCTGTGGAAGGTAAACATAATTAGTCTTTATTTGCCACTTGGCATAAATAACGGGTGATTTTTTTGAGGTTAGGATTTTCATGCATTAGTATTTGACAGATCACGTGGGATTTCAGACATGGTGTCAAAGAGAAAGATGCTCAGTATGCTTTGACATTTCATCATGAAT
>NW_016157831.1:68074-69585 GCF_001687245.7 Rhagoletis zephyria | reverse complement strand
GGATAAAGTTTCCAGAGGTGAAATTTTAGGTAGCACACAATTTCTTACACGCATGGTTGCTTTTCAGCACCAATGAAAGAAACTTAAGAAACATTTAAAAAAATATGCATATAGTGCATTAATTTTTGAAAGAAATACCATATAATGTATGTACTCTGATTAATAATATTAAAAAGTGTTTTATAACCACCGTTTAATGCTATATTTGATACAAACTAATTTTGCTAATCGCAACGCTCTGCGCATTGCCACTGAATATTAGGTTTACCTTAAATTACATCCCTGGTCCTTGTTCTTTCTGTATTGCATCGTGGTGAATTCACATTTCTCAGAAATTTGACAACAAAACAAAATGAAGGGAGTATTTTATTTGCTAATTTTTGCGATTTCTATTGTTTAATGTAAATTTTATATATTTTTAGGATATGTTGAGGCAACAAAGAAGGCGCAGTTTGAAAATTAAGTTATTAGTATGAAGTAGCAGCGCAGTACATTTGGCAAATTATGCCGATAAGCAGGATGGAATTTGGGAAAGTAAGTGCCTGGTGCAGCATATCTATGTATTAAAAAAGTATTTAATTAAATGAAATTGTGCTTAGTAGAAATGTTATAAATCGAGTGGCGTTATTTAAGATGTGCTCCAAACATTTGGCGAAATTTTTTTCGTCTTCTCAACGTGCTAAGTTACAAGTTAAGATGACTGCCACCACGGCCGGTAAGAGGTCCGAAGCAAAGGGCAAACAACCTTCCAGGAAGCTGCCTGCTGTCCCCGAGTCGTAGCTGAAGTTCAGCAAGAAGCAGGTCAGCAAACGTGCTACCCTGATCAAGCGTAAACTAAAGTTCTCTGCTGTGATTGCACTCCGCAAACGTGAAAACTTGGTGCATGCTGAGAAATGTCAAGCAAAATATCTCCGTGATGGACGCCGTGAGAATAAGTTGCGCCGTCTGGCAAAGAAACGCGGCCCATTCTACGTGCCTGCAGAAGACAAATTGGCTTTGGTGATCTTTATCCGCGGTATCAACAAAGTTGCACCAAAAGTGCGTTAAATTTTACTGTTGTTCCGTTTTCGCCACATTAACCACGGTTTGTTCATCAAATTGAACCTTTTATATGCTACGCATTGCCGTACCCTATATCACATGGGGTTATCCAAATCTTAAATCAGTTCGTGAATTGATCTACAAACGTGGAATTGTCAAGCACAACCATCAACGTGTCTCAATCTCTGACAACTCTGTGATCGAACGCAAATTGCGCAAAGCGCACGATATTCAGTGCGTTCATTATTTGGCGCACGAAATATTCACTGTTGGATCCCACTTCAAGAAAGCCTCCAACTCCTCTGGCCATTCAAGCTCAACACCAAGCGGCGCACTATAGGCTTTTTCTCATGTTGACGTAGATATTAATCGTAGAAAATTTTTCCATAGTAAAATAAGAGTAAAAAAATAATAAATAAAAAAAATAAAATAAAAAAATAAAAGTAAAAATATTAAAAATAAAAATAAAT
>NW_016157831.1:65371-67974 GCF_001687245.7 Rhagoletis zephyria | reverse complement strand
AAATCAGCTGAGCTAGTAACACCACCTTATATAAATTCGCCTTGGGTGAACCTTTCCAAGAGGTCACCCGGGAATTAAGCAAATCTGAAATTATTATAAAAAAACGGGGTACCTTTTTAACAAAATAACAAGATTTTAAACTAATTCTCCTGGCAGCCACGACTTTCAAAACAGAATTTTCTTCGAAATTTTCATTCCTACAAAATAACAATTTATNTTTTCACACAAAGCGGAGGGACCTACAGTTTTACGCCGACTCCGAACGGCGATTGTATTTTTATGAGAAGCTGTTTTTCATGGCAGAAATACACTCGGAGGTTTGCCATTGCCTGCCGAGGGACGACCGCTGTTAAGAAAAAACCTTTTTCTAATTTTTTTGCGATGTTGCTTTGACCAGGGCTTGAACCCAGGTGCTGGTGAGTGAAAGCGCGCACTGCTTACCACCACACCACAGCGGCCATATAAGCACGCTATAAGCACACATTTTTCAAACCAGTCACAGAAGACAGAATTAAAAATGAATTACAAAAACTAAAATCGAAAAACGCTGATGACGTAACAGGTTCTCCAAATTCTGAAACAACCAAAAGAATTGGTTCTCCAAATTGGAACACAACGGTGTTTAAACGGCGATCTTGCCATGATGCTAGATTCTGAAGATGAAAGTCAGGAGGATACATACGACATTTGCAGCCCCGATGCAATTCTCGAATTATTGAACCGCAAAAAAAAAATAACTGAAGTCTTCCCAACTGGTGCAGCGTCAATCGAAAAGAGTTTACAATTTTGTAAAGTTTCAAGTTTTTCAAGTTTGTCGCCTCGAGCGAGTAGTTATTTAATGGCGCAGGTTTGATTTACGACCCGTTAGGAAATTACTCTTTCTTAAATACAATGTTCCAATTTTTTAGTTTAAATACTAAATAAAAAAATATAAAAAATTACTAAATTTTCCATTTTTTATTTACCTAATCACCTAATGTACTCCCCAAAAAATATTTCTTAAAATACAGAGAAACCTCTCATATACGGGCGGTTTTTTTCCATACAAAATGCTCTCCCATACACGGACTTTCCGATAAACGGACGCGGACACTCAAAAATGTCCAGTTATGAAAAAACTCTCCCATAAGCGGATGCGAAGCTCTAAAAAGCATACAAATTCGCAACTTTCTAATCAGACTTTTTATAAAAAATTTTAAAATGAAGTTTTCCAGCTCATTAAATTTTAATTGATTTTTGGTATTGTTTTTACTGAGAGTTTCTTCCATACAAACATTATTTTTATATGGAAGACACTGTCAGCAAAAAAAAGCTAAAAATCAACGAAATTTTCTGGCAACTTCAGACTTACACTTTATTGATTGGCTCAAAAGCTACATTTTCAAAAATTTTCTAAAGGATCTGATTAGAAATTGTGATCTGATGAAAGAGCCTCCGAGCCAATAATTTTGTACGGCACTGTTAAGTACTCTAGGTTTCATGAAAGAAAAAAAAATTTAAGTACAAGATAAGATTAAAATGTCAGTCATATTTTTCGTTGAGGTGAACTTGTTTCAAAACTTCTGTCTTTTCCGATGTTATGGTCCGCATACTTCGGGAGCAGCAATGAATGCAGGCGGCATGACACAATAGGGTGCACTATGGCTAGTCATGTCGGCTGGGCTGGGTTCTTGCCTTCACCGCTGTTCCCTGCGCCATAGCAGAGAAAAGTCATGCCTGTCAAACATCTTCACTTCCGGCATGGCCGGAAGTATCGGACGGACACAATTCAAAAATTTCAAAAAAAAAAAGCTGAAACAGAACGTTAAATTTAAAATTTAAAATAAACTGAAAATCCAAAACTACGAAAAGAAAATGGAAAAAAACGAAAACGCACCAAAAATAAAACAAGGCCGAATATAAGGGCGCCACTGGTGGAGTTGTGACGCGCCCGGTGCTGGCCCATCCTCATCCATGGCTACCGTCGCACCCTAATGTCGGTAGCCCCATAATATAAGCTCTAATGTGCCTTCCTAAATAACAAAGCAAGTCAGCATTCCCATTATGTTACACGAATTTATTGAGAGTTCATTTCTACATCTAATTTCTAAACCTAATTAACCTAAAGCTACGTCCTAACATCGAACAAAAATTATATATGCTTAAGAGCTAGGTAGGTGTGAAGAATATTTAAGGGAAAAAAACTAATCCTAAGCTGTCCATCAAAATTCAAGGCGAGTAAGTGTTTAATCGCACCTTACATGCTAAGTCTTATCACTAGTATGGTTTAAACTTAGTCCTACGGTTGAAATTTAGGGGTCAAGGTTGCGTTGAAGGGTAAGTTTACAGGCTACAAAAGGGTAAGTCAGGTAAGTAGATCCGGTAGGAGAATCAGGTAGGTAAGTCGGGTAGGTATTTCAGGTAAGTAGGTCAAGTAGTTTCAAAAAATTCAATTAAAGAAGTTTAAGTCTAGTCTAGTTAAGTTTTAAGTTCTGCTTCCCTATAGTTTTATAATTGTTTTAATTTCGCTTCAGGTATTTTTTTTTTCTTTTATTTTTATTTTTTTTTTATTTTTTTGTGTTATTTATTATTATTGGTATTATTTGTTATTTATATTACGTTCT
>NW_016157831.1:20530-60617 GCF_001687245.7 Rhagoletis zephyria | reverse complement strand
CGGGAACATGGATCGGAAGCTCGGCCTTTCCGACCATGATCAACGGCCTGTAAACAGGGCGGAGCGGAAACTAGGTCTTTCCGCCCGCCGCACACAAAAGTAGACTGGAGACAAGGCCTCGCCAGCTACCCAAATTGCTATTGAATATCATTGTTATCTTTACAAGTTAATATTTATAATTATTTCACTCTGTAATGTATCACACATACTTAAATATTCTAAATCTTTTTATCTCAACTGTCTGTAAGAAAACATTTTTCTGTAGACTAAAATAAATAAATAAATAAATAAATAGCTAATTAGAAGTTATTTATTTATTNCTGCATGACTCCTTACGACTTTACATACAATTCATTTAAAGTTAGCTTGTCATAGCTAATTAGAAGTTATTTATTTATTGTAATCCCGCAAAAACCTACCTATAAGTTGGTTATTTTAATCAATTGATAATTGTTTTCTGCAGGGTAGTACTGTCGGCAAAAGGTCTAGTTCTACGCTAGCTCTGAGCTAGTCAGATTTTCAGCAGAGTATTTATAAACGTATGTGAACGTTCATTTGTACGTTTTTATTGATATATCTGTACTTTAATGTTTTCGGACGGTACTACCTCTTATTACCAATATAGGAGTATTTAAAAAAAAGTAATTTTGCTGACTTTTCTCCCATGAGGCGATTTCTTAGAGGTTCGTATATAAGGCCGGCTGCACTGAACAATTGCTCACTTGGAACACTGGCGGTTGGAGAGCTCAAATATTTGCGGGCCAGATCTGTCAATTTTTCGCATTTTAGTTTTGTTTTCCACCAATCGAGAGGATTTTCACCGAGATGAGCTCGTTTTTCTTTAAGATAGGCCTTCAATTGAGCTTTAATTTGACATTTTTTGATGTCTCCAGATTCTAAATCCATGCCTTCTCTTTCGCTTGAGGATTCTAAAATTATTTCTAGGTTGCTTATAAGACTTAGCAGCACTTGTTGAAGGCCCATCAATGTTGCTAGATATACTACTTAAGCGCCTGAAGCTAAAAGCCGGTTATTGTCCGCACCCTGGTTAGACAGACTTAGAGCCATTTCAACAATGTTATAGTGGACTCTCTGCCAATGTACACATTCGCATTCGCAAAACATTCGTATCATTTGATGCGAATGCGAGTGTCGAATGCGAATGCGTAAAACGATGCGAATCATTCGCATAACGAATGCGAATGCAAATATTCGCAACATCCCTGGTATGTATGTATATCAGAGCCATTATGTAGAAAATAAAGGCGGCGTCATCCGCGGACCGCTAACTCTTCGTCGATTTGACAGCATTCACCTATTGACGTCATAAAAACTTTTTTCGCAAATTAAATTTTCAAATTGTACTTATTTGCTGAACAAATTTTACCTAAAACTGAAATAAATCTACCTAAAAATTAAATATGTTTTTTATGTGTATACATTTTTGATAGTGGGTGGCAACCTCTCTCTTCGGTACCATGTCTACTTTTGGACTCACATCAAAAAATCTTTTCTATTAAAAATTTCCTTGAAAGGAATTTCTCCGAGCAGTTCCAGCTAAAATTATGTATGTAGGTTGAGCAAGTGGCCCCGCCACTGTTGCTTTTCTTTATTCAAAACGCGAAAATTTTTGAGTTTACTGCTTGGTGCGTTTTTTTGATGCTTTTTAGTTTGTAAATCTTAAAAAAAAAATCTAAGCTAAATTAATAGCAATCGTAAAAATTTTAGCAACTTTATAAAAATGGAAACATAATCGTAAGGGAGCATATGTTTGCCAACAAATTTTTAACACAAAGATTTTTCCCACTATGCGCTCAAATAAGGCACATTAAAAAGGGAAATCAAATTTCGTTATGTTTCAGGTGCAGCGTTGCCATTTTGCTTAAATTTAGGCAAAATTTATTAATATTTTCCTGCGTGTTAAATTTTTGTTGAATTTTTCTTCGTTTGCTAAAGTTTTTGATTAAAATAGTCAAAAGGGATAATTTGCCTCAAAAATTTATAGTTAGAAGAGTTACCATTTCAATCAATTTTACTTTAGAAAGACTATCATCCAGATCGCGTATAAAGTTCCAATAAATGTTGCTCTACGCAACTCCCGATCCGCGGTCATCGCATTGGCAAACCTCTCAGTGTACTTCTGCCATGAAATCGCTTCTCATAAAAACCATTTGCCGTTCGGAGGCGAGCTAGAACTTTAGGTCCCTTCATTTCCGTTACACGATCAACCCGCATATTAGGATTACATGATACCAAACTCGTTCTATGCATGCATTCAAAAAAACTAGCGAAGGGGCAGCCAACTATTATAAGATTATACATATGTATGTTGAAAGAATGTGTAATAGTTTTCAAACTAAGCACCTGTTACAACATAAAATCCTTACTTTTGACGACAAAACTAAGCCTTAGATTGCCTTTACTTACTTACTTGCTAACTCCTTATTTCTATAACCAATTTACCCATCGGCGTAGCCAGAATGAAATTTAGGGGAGGGCTCGACCCTATTAAGCTGACATTTCAGGGTACTATTTTATATATATATAAGGAAAATTTTAAAGCTGGGGGGGGGGGCTCGAGCACCTCCCTGCCCCTAACTGGCTACGCCCATGAATTTACCAAGTTTGAGAAGAAACAAACATTGACGTTTTTCATTTTATGACCTGTTAAATAAGTTGCTTAATTTTAACGGGATTTGTTAATTTTTTTTTAACGATTTTGGTAAATTTTATTTTTCAGGCGCGACAACACTGTTCAGGTGTCAAGCAGTCGGAAAGAAACGACAGTTGCCAGAGTGTCAGACCCCTTGCCCAATTTGGTGAATACCTCTTATGTTTTAACCAATGTTTATGCCCCTTGGTAAAAGAGGGAGGATATTGGAGAAGCCGTTTAAATGCCAATGAAAATAAGAGAAATTTTCCCGGTAAGATATTTGGCTCCTAAATGTATCTAAAATTGTGTGCTTGTACCGAATAAATGATTTAATGTCGTAGTAATTTAAAAATTTAACAAACTGCGATGAAATTCATTGTCAGGACTTTACCATACTTCTTCGTAGACGAAAAGCTCTAGTTAGCTTGCCAAATAGAGCGTAGAGTTGTCGTAGAGTTTTCGCTCTAGTTGCGATGGACTGTGTACTCGACGAAAAAGTCAGGCGAAATAACTCTCACGTATACTGTGTAGGTGAGTCTCTCATAGAGCTCTATTAAGTGTTTACACGTCTGTTTTCTCTCTAAATCTAGCGTTTTTTCACTACCGTGTACACTTAGCTTAACACTTATTTTTTCTCACCCAGGGATGAGTGTCCGAAACCAACAACACATTGAAATTATATGCAAATAACCCTTTCCCACTGAGCGAGAGCACACATCTACAAAAAATAAATCACCTGTTCTCTGTTGTGGGTTATTTTTTCTCTTAAATAATAAGAGTTATTTTGGGACACTTTCAAAGTGGATCTCTGATTGTAATTATAATTGACATGTTTCAGATCGTCGATATTTTTGCAAAACCGCCCATCGACCAGTTGCAAAACCGCCTAAATCGCCATTGTAGCAAAAATGCCCTGAACTCCAGGCATCGAGATTTATGCATAAAAATCGTTAAATCGTTATTAAAACAACAGATTTGTATAATAATAGCTAGACAAAATACCACCTATCAAAGCAATGCCTTCAAAGAATAAACCGTTTTTTCGCTCTCCTGTAAAATTTGAGTGCCGCAAGATAGGAGGTTTTGCAATTGGTCGATGGGCGGTTTTGCAAAAACATCGACGATATAATGTGCGTTACGTACCAATTCCGATTATATGATGATAACTTATTTAAAAAGAGAGCTAACGTTTTTTTTTTGTCGAGTGTTGATAGTTATCTCGAAAAAAAATTTAAGAAGAACAAATTTGAATAACAGAATGGCTTTTGCCTAACTTACAATTATTTTTTCTCAATTTACTGACATTGTAAAAGAGGTTTACATACAAAACATCGAGTTAGGTACTATTTTTAGCGAATTCTTACCCTGTCAAAATTTTTGCGAAGTTGAGAAAAAAATTTAAGCCATGAGGAAAAATGGATGAAGTCTTTAAATAGTGGTATGTTTCCACAGTTTGAAATAATATGTAATTTTGATTTTTCAACACTACACTCAAAGGAAGCAACTGGGAGGATCTTAAGTATGTATTAAGTTTGCTTCCTGGGGCAAAGAGAAAAACCGATTTCTAACTAAAATTGTTGAAAGTGAACTCCAAATTAAAAGTAATTTAAAATGCTGGCTATTTATTTATTTTTATTAACTACATTTTATTAATATACAAAAATATTGTTAAAAACAAGTACTCTAGCTTTTTAAAGTATTTTATGTTACTTAATTTTGATTTGAATAAAAGCGTACTGAAAAGTACTGATTTTTATTGCATGAAAAAGTCTAAGGTACTTATTTCGCACAAAAAAAAATTGACAGCCCTAGAGGAGAAGCTCGGTCAAACACTAACATATTGCTTAAGCACCGATCTACGTCACTCATACATACTTATTAAAAATGTTCAAGTTTATATCACCTGCAAAAATTTCATTTAATACGTTTATTTAAATTATGTACACAGGTTTACAAAAAAAGTGTCTGCATATTGAACAAAACCTCTACATCCCTATGTTTTTCGGCGCGCTGAAAGCGAATCCGAGGTCCGTTAAACATCATGTCGAGGTTATTTGAGGGGCAAATATGGAAAAATTTATTGAATAAAGATAAAAATTCATATTCAGGTTTTTGTTGTCGCTGAATCCGAATATGGGGATCCCTTGATTCTTCAAGATCATCTAAGGCTCATGCAACCTTTTAAGGTCAAATTCAGAAGAATTGTATTGAATTCACAGGTTTATTTAATGAATTTTTCCTTACTTGACATTCAAATGACCTCGAACATGACGTGACGAAGGCTAACAGACCTCGGATTCGCATTCAGCGCGTCGAATAACATAGGGATATAGAGGTTTGGTTCAATATGCAGTAGCGTTGTTTTTTGTAAACCTATGTTATCTGAAAATTATAATATGAATACTTCGAGCTATTAATTTGGTTTTGATTTTTTTTTCATTCGATTTCCAGGCATAAATAATTTTTGCGATGATGTAGAATTTATGACGAAAAAACAAGTTTCCTTATACTGGCGTTCTTGTTGGGGATTCTTCACACCACTATTAATGATAATAATTTTCGTGTACTCTATGCTATCAATAGAACCTTTGACATATAGCGGAAAGCCTTATCCTGATGCTGCAAATGGTACGTGACAATTTTATATTTACATACATACACTCCTATTAGCATATAAAGTGTACTTGAAGAGAAATCATGCATGTCTAACATTTTTTTGAAACTTAGTTTCCGGTTGGATACTTTTTACAATCGGCATTGCTCAATTTCCTCTCTGGGCTATATGGCACATCACGACAAACAGAAATGGAGGCGCATGGAAGGCAAGTACATATTGGGTTTAAATGCTAATAATCCACTAAATTTAGCAAAAAAAAAGCGTAGATACCACACCCCGCATTGATTTTTTACAAGCTAATTTTTTGTTTAAAGTTTTTTTTTTTACTGCACCTTCATGATACCGCCAAACACCTCGACTCCATGTAACACACGATGCGCCTATTTAAGGTTTAAACGAAAAGTCCTTGTGAATTAAATTTATCTTCAATTCCTCTTTTGGCATCATAATCAAGGGTTAACCTTATACAATTCCACCGTATGTTACATGGACACTACATGGTCACGTTTTGTCGATTAGCATCCAGGAAGGAAGACTCATCGGTATTAAAACGGATCTAAATCCAAGAAACTAGCTCGGAAAATATTAATGTACCCTAAAAGTCTAAATTGAGTGGATTATACATATATAATGCGGCAGAACATATTTTCCCAAAAATTTATTTATTATTATTTTATTTTATTTAAATATTTAGTCAATTCAGTCATCCGTCCAGCCGAATTCCAAATGGGGCCCTTCTAAAGAAAGTAACAGGAGGGACTGGATTACATTCAAAGCAAAATGTGTGGAACGGAGATCAAAGCGAGTCCATAACGGAAAGCTCAGACAATTTTGGCAAAAGCTTCACAATTTATTCAGGTCCTCGTAAGGGCATTAGTAGCAATAACTGTGTCTAAGTGTTTTATGTGGACATATGTGTAAATATAAAAACTTTTAATAACTCAAAATTGGATTGAAATAGGCAAGATAGTTTCGGACGGGATTCGGTATAACATGGATAACTGCTCTGATCATTCATATGAATGGTCGCCTCAAATAACGTTGTAAGCGACAATTTGTTCAAAGATAGTTTCCTTAACTTTGAAGATATTAATGTGTATATTTTATTTTTTTTTTAAGTAAGATTCTTGAACACTGCTATACCGAAAAAGTAGAAAACCAAATCAAGTCCCCGTATGTGAGTCAGTAAACAAGCTTTTTTCTATTTTGTAAAATTATAATTTTGCGGTTACAACGTTATTTGAGGCGACCATTCATATGTAGATGCATTGAGGTTTACTTCATATGTAAGGTTTAGGAGGACATGAGATGACCAAAAATGATAAAATATTACTTAACAATTTTAAAAATACAAAAGGCAGGTGAACTAAAATGCCAAAAAATTTTTTTTATTAAAGTGTTTGCGTAAGAATTAGCAAATTAATTAAATACTTATGTACATATACATCCAACCGATTATTGAAGTGGGGCGCGGAGTAAGAACCTACCTTAGAATCCGTGCACGACTCCTTCGTAGTCGATTTTTACTGCACCTGCATTCGCATTTCAACCGGAGGAGAACCTTAGATTTATTTATTGTTCCACTTTGTTTGGTGAAATACATAATAGTATTAGGTTCATAGGCAGTTTCACCGCCCGACTTCAGATATATAATGTGGAGCTGTCCTAAGCCCAATGCAATAACACTGGTTTACAGCAAAAATGTTCTATAGATGAAACAATCCAATTCCTATGTAGAATTGCTCGGTGATTCCGAAAATCGAAATAATTTTTTTTCTATGGATAACTTTTCGAGACATTTGCAATTTACCGTTATTCAGCTTAAAAAAAAGAGTGGTTTCACTTAATCACGTATATCTAACGAACCAATTGAATAATCATAATACGAGATACGGAAGATGGAAGCTAATAAAATTCTACATATACCGTATATACATCACTTTTCGATAGTCCTGATAGTTTCTGATAAATTAATTATTAATTTCTGACACCTCTTGCTTTCAATGCAAACACTCTACCTTCTTAGGTCTACATGGCGTATGAGTAACACTCTTTTCAGCTTTCATACAAAGAATTCTGCACATTTTAATTTGATCAATCCTTGCTTTCCTATTTATACATCGATTTTATTCATTACTTTTTTTAATACAAGCACAAAACATTTACACAGAAACTGTTAATTTTTTAATTTCTCAGAAACCATCAGGGCTATAGAAAACTGATATATACGGCTTATGGATAATTTTATTTGCTTTCATTTGCTTTATCTCGAATTACGATTATTTAATTGGTTCGCAAGATATACGTGATTAAGTGTAACCACTGTTTTTTTTTTAATCTGAATAACGGTAAATTGCAAATATCTCTAAAACATATCGATCAAGAAAAAAGTTAACTCAATTTTTGGAATCAGCAAGCTATCCTACATACAAATTGGATAGTGGCGTCTGGAGAATAAAAACTAAATTAAAATTTGTGATCCAGTGTAATCATTGAAATTGGTTCAAAAATTGAAGTTATATAATATACATGAAAAGTTGAGAGAACGTTCTTCTTTTTTTCATGACATAATTGCACTTCATCTTAAAAAGGCACTAGAACCTTGCGACGCACAGTGCTGTGGCTCGATACAAAATGTGGGCAAAATACAATTATAAACGGATTTAAATGAAAGCTTGTTTCCTTGTGAGCTTGAAGACTCTGAACTCAAAAATCCAATTTGTTTTTTGATACCTTCCATGCTTTGTCTTATCTTATACTGTGAAAAAGTTTAACTTTTTAATGGGTCTATTTATTTTTTGCAAACAGTATATTTTACTAAGCTGTGCATCCTTCTTTGCACGAAAAACTTGTGCGCTTAACCGAAAAAAGCCCTTAAGCGAATTTTCTTTACTACTTCAATGAGGAAGGTATCCAAATCCCTATGAAACCTAATAATGAAAGAGCGCTTACCACGCAGAAATTACTGCAAGCGAAATTTTTTCCGGATGGTTTCTAATTATCGTTTTTGTTGTCCTGCGAGATGAGCAAAATAAACAAAAGCTTGTAAAATTAGGGTAAGTGTAGACCCAATGCATGTAAACGTAATACTTTCTTTGATAATTGATAATAGTTGCAAATTTTTAAGGCAGGTATCGCTAATGTGCAGGTATGTTGAATGTATATATCGGGGCAGTTTCCTTATAAATGTTAAAAATAATGCCGCTGATGCGCATTTTGGGGTAGGTATCTTATATGTGCACTTAAGCATAAAGGCAGCAAAACAAAATATCCTGTACCTTATTTTCTAAAGGTAAAATGACGCTTACGATATTTTTCCTGAACATGCTAAGTGGAAAGTTATCAAAGAATTAGCGCTTGCGATCGTTTTTATGTTGTATAATCTGGATATTTATACATGAAGGAGTGAAGGGTGCTTTAAGGATTGTTTGAAAAACCTGAATTTTAAGTCAATTAAATTTAAACACTGCCAATCAGCAGAATAAGCTCAACATATTTTCGACTTTACCTGTTTGGTGCATCCACTAGTTTCTCAACAAGTTGTCTTCGTAGATGCTGTGTTAAAGCTCATTCAATCATCTAAAAGCATAAACAGACGGCAGCGTTGATCCGGATCAACTCGGGAAATATCAACATTGGCGCTACTATTTGGTATTTTTTTGACATTTTTAAAAGAGTTTTAAAAAAGTAAAATTAAATCCTTGACCAGAATAGGTTCAGTGCCAAACTCGTCGAAGATTTTTGGCAAGTTTAGAAATCAGTTGTTATTAGTTTTAAATAATCAGAGGTATGGAAGATATACCTCATAAATGTAATATAAGTAAGCAAGCGTCAAGCTGTGAGGTTCAACTTATATTGTGCTCTGATTTGCCTTTCTATTTGCAAAGTTTATTATGCGAATTCTGAGTTAAAGTTCTTACGGAAAGTGCCTACAAGCATGGGCGTAGCTAGAGGGGGGGCCTATACAAAAAAAAAATTCAAAACCAATAACTTACTTACTAAGAAATTGTTAATTATAGCTTAAAATTATTGTAGCCAATATAGTTATAAGTATATAAATATGTTGTACAAAAACTCATAAACAGAAGTTCACAAAAGTTGATATAAATCTATTCGTCGATTTAAATAGTTAACTTTTTAATGCGCATGTTTATTTTACGAGGAGTAAGCATCGAAAGCCTAACCCCGCCAGTGTGAGACTTTGACCCAAACTAAACTTCCTACTGTCATCTACCGTTCCCCTACCCGTACCACCGTCAAGGATTTCGTCGGAATTATAACACTGTGTGACTGATAAGGTTACAGATCTATTCTCTTCTTCTTCTTCTTATTTGGCGCTGCAACCGCCAAAGTTTTATTTGGCCGAGTTTAACAAAGCACGCCAGTCGTTTCTCTTCTGTGCCAACTGACGCCAATTGGAAATGCCAAGTGAAGCCAGAATACTTTCAGAGCTGGAGAGCCGGTGTCCATTCGAACGACATGGTCAAGCCAGTGGAGCCGCTGTATTTTAATTCGCTGTTCTATGTCCATGCCGCTGTAAAGCTCATACAGCTCATCGTTTCATCGTCTGCGGTACTCGCCGTCGCCAATGCGTAAAGGCCCGTAAATCTTCCGCAAAATCTTTCTCTCGAATACTCCAACGCACGGGCATGATGAGTAACTTATAGAGTGTGGTTTTCGTATGTCGAGAGAGGGCTTTACTCCTGAATTGCCTACTCAGTTCAAACTCGTACTTGTTGGCAAGACTGATTCTGCGTTGGATTTTCATACTGATATTATTATCGGTGTTAATGCTGGTTCGCAAGTAAACAAAATTCTCTACTTTCTCGAAATTATAACTGTCAACAGTGACGTGGGTGCCAAGGCGCGAATGTGCTGATTGTTTGTTTAATGACAGGAGATACTTCGTCTTGTCCTCGTTTATCACCAGACCCATTCGCTTTGCTTCCTTGTCCAACTTGTAAAAGGCAAAACAAGCTTCGCGGTTTTTCTTACCGATGATGTCAGTGTTATCGGCATAAGCCAGTAATTGTACGATCTTGTAGTAAATTGTTCCTGAGCGGTTCAGTTCTGCAGCTCTTATTATCTTCTCCAACATCAGATTAGAGAAGTCACATGAAAGGAAGTCGCCCCGTCTGAAACCCCGTTTGGTGGCGAAGGGCTCGGAGAGGTCTTTCCCAATTCTGACGGAGCTGGTGGTATTGCTCAACGTCGTTTTACACAGCCGTATGAGTTTTGAGGGGATGCCAAATTCAGACATAGTGGCGTATAGGCAACTCCTTTTACTGCTGTCGAAAGCGGCTTTAAAATCGACAAATAGGTGGTTGTCGATCCTTTTCCCGCGGGTCTTTTCCAAGATTTGGCGAATTGTAAATACCTGGTCTATGGTGGATTTTCCAGGTCTAAAGCCACACTGATAAGGCCCAATCAGTTCATTGACGATGGTATTCAGTCTTTCACACAATACATTCGATAAAACCTTGCAACCTATGCTTAGAAGGCTGGTAGTTGGCACGCATAACGGGGTCGCCTTTCTTGTGAATTGGGCAGAGCGCACTTGAGTTCCAGTCGTCGGGCATGTACCTTATTAGCTCCCTGCCATCGTAATTGAATAGCTCAGCTGACAGGTCGTCAACTCAAGCAGCTTTGTTACTTTTCATCACCATAATCGCTATTCGTACCTCGTCATAGTCAGGAGCTGCGAAATCGACTCCATCGTCATCGACTGGGGACTCGGGTTCGTCTTCTCCACTTATTTTAGTGCTTCTGCCATTAAAAAGGGTCGAAAAGTGCTCCCTCCGTAATTTGAGTACTTTCTGGACATCGGTCACTAGGTCGCCATGGTTGTTCCTACAGGAAATTTGAAACCTTCCGTAAGTCGCTCAACTCCCTGCTAAAAATTTCTGGTGTTTTTTTTCTGTCGACCAGCATTTCAAGCATTTTTCTCTGCAGCTTCTTGACACTCCTCATCGTACCAGTAATAAGCGGGAAATGTGGTTCCACTGCTTGCGTATATCGGTTTGTTGAAGAGTGCTCTCTTACAGCAGGTGTGAGAGTCGAGCGGCCAATCCATTGGCCGTCTGTTTTGATTGCAGCTTTTCGACGTTGAACTTTCGTTGCATTGTTGGGGGTCCTTTTTTGCTGCATCGAGGTGGGGTCGTATATTGGTTGCATCAATATAGTGCTGCGAGTCGATGTTTGGCCCTCGAAGTGTACGTATGTGCATGTAAAACACTGGAAGCATGCCTTCCGTCTATCGCAACATGCTCGATTTGGTTTCCCGTTTTTCGATCTGGAGACAGCCACGTAGCTTAATGGATATTTTTATGCTAGAACCCAGTACTACATACTGCCAAGTTTCGGGCCCCTTTACGTGGCAACTGAAGTAGACGTCGCAAGGCTCCACGCTTACCTTCATCGCCCCGCCCGTCACATTTCATGGATGGCGGTGACGTCAGCCTTTATTTTCCCTAGGACATCAACCAGCCGGGCAGAGGCACCTTCCCGATTAAGGGTTCGGATATTCCAAGTGCATACCCTCAAATCATAGTCCTTCTTATGTTGCCGTGATCGTCATCAAAAGAAGGGGGTATCATCCTAGGCATGTGTTTTTTTCATTGAGAAGGGTTTTAACGTGGCGGGACCCAAAACCAGCGCACGCGGGGTGTAACGCCATCCTACTTTAGCTCGCTTTCGAACTAGTATTCGGTCGCTACCCAGAGGATTCATGGATATCAATATCCGGACGTAGTGAGCTGCGATTTGAACCGTAAGCACCCGAATCACTCCTGGCCACTCCCAAAAGCTTTGCAGTACTGGGAAATGTACAAAACATAGTGATCAAAGGCGAATATCTCAACTAAACTTTGATGTATTTTTTAAATTCATAGCTCTACATACCTGTATAGTAAACCAAATAGCCGGACCTGACGTTATTCATAATAAAAAATGTAAAACATCAAACTTTTCCGTATACTCTGTAATATTCCTCCGCAATTTTGTAAGGTAAACTCACAATTTAAAATCGTTTCTTTGCAGCGAAATATTTTCTCTTAAATTATATACATATTTATGTATGTATAAATATGAGGACGTATTGAACATTTTGAGTATGCAGATTTTGTATGCTGGTATATTCATTTATGCTAAATATTTATATTAATATCTTTTGTTTTATCACACCGTGTAATAAATAAAAAATTCATTAGGGGTTGTTAACTTGACTATTTTAAATTATAGTTAACTCATTAGTTAAACATAACTACAGAAAATTCTGTGTAATTTTTGTGTACTAAAGTTTAACCAATGATTTAACTATAATTTAAAATATATATATTAGCAGCCTCAAATATGCTATTTTTATTATAGAAATTTATGTGCGCTTTGTGTTTTCTGCCATTTTCTGCAATTACTTAAGAAGTAAACGTCTTGGCTGTTCAGTAAACCTGGCCAAAGTTGTAGAGAATTTCATTCTTCAGAACTGTTATACCTACATTTTTTTTGTACGGTGCTTAGATCACGGCCGAGAACGTGCTAAACCTAGCGATTAGCCCAGTAAAATTAGATAAATTTGGTAGGAAAAAATAAAAAATTTGTAACAGCGATTTTTTGATCATGATTCAATAATCAAAGGTTTTGTAAGAAAAACTTTCTCTCACTCTAATTTTATCAATGACACTCCCACCCTACTCCTAAAAACAAAAACAGTGATATTTCTTTTCCAAATTTCTATGCAGGTTTTAAGAAAATTTTTCAATTTTTAGTAGTGAAATTTGTACTTTTTAAATTTTAAGAAATATTTGTTCTTCATTCCCTGGCGACAACATGACAAAATGGATGAGAATCGTGGGCTAAAGAGACGAAATCTATATATTAATACGCTAACATAAATTTTGTCTCCGTTCGTTTGGCGATTCTACCGAACCGATTTCAAAACCAAGAACACCGTTGGAAAGGCATTTTTCCGCAGATGAGCAGAGTTTTTATGGTTTTACAATTGGTTGAAAATTACGGCTAAAACCGTCGTCAAAACATTTTCGAATTGTGTATAGATGTTGCTGCAACATGTTCAATTTGACATGTTTCGCCTGTAGTTTCACTACACATTTGNCGGCCAAAACCGTCGTTTAAACATTTTCGAATTGTGTATAGATGTTGCTGCAACATGTTCAATTTGACATGTTTCGCCTGTAGTTTCACTACACATTTGAAATTAAGCTTTGAAATAAAGATGAATATGAAGATGAAGAAATAAATGATGACGATGAAGTAAAAAAAAATAAGACAAAAGTGAAGATAAAGACGAAAATGGAGACAATGACAGATACATAAGAATTAGGGTAACTGAAAGGGTAAGAACATTTCTTGAATTTATGAAGTGAAACTTCTTTAGCGGCAGTTGGTTGGTTGGGAGAGGATTGTCAAATTCAAGGGGAATAATGCACACGGAAATGGTTCTTAGCGGTTTGAGAATAAAAACAAAAACAAAGATGCCTAGAGATAAAGGTACAAACGAAGATCAAGGTAAATTTAAAAATTTAATTTTAAAGGTAAAGATGACGAGGAATATGCAAAAATAAAGATACATCTGAAGAAAAGGATGAGGATGAAGACGGATATTGTTATCGATATAAAACTCGATATTTTTATTGATATAATAATCGATATTGCTATCGATAAGATAATCGATGTTGTTATCGATACTGTTATTGATTCAATAACCGCTATTGTTATCGATGTAATAATCAATATANGAACATGGAAAGTTATCACATTACATGACATCACATTACATCACATGATATTACATCACATAATATGCTATCACATCACACGATATCACGTGACATAAAATCATATGATATGACATCACATTATATGGCTTGGCATGATGACATCGTATGACATGACATGGCATTACATGACGTGGCATCACATGATATGACATCATATGGTATGACATCATATGACATGACATCAGAGGATATGACAACACATGACATGACATCCTATCACATCACATAAAATCACGTCACATCTTATCACGTCATCGCACCTCATTTCATCTACGTGAATAGAAAAAGAAGGGGTTATATAAGCAAAGATGTGAAAGATGAAAACAAAGATCAAGACCAAGGTAAATTTACCGATTTCAAAACTAAAAACACCGTTGGAAAGGTTTCGAAATTGGTTGAAAATCGTCGTTTAAAAATTTCTATATTTGTGTGTGGTTGTTTTTGCAAGCTGTTCAATTTAAGCTGTTTCGCATTTTGTTTTACTTCGTATTTGAAATTAAACTTTGAAATAAAGATAAACATGAAGATGAAGAAACAAGTGACAACGATGAAGTCAAAAAAAAGAAGGCAAAAGTGAAAATAAAGACGAAAATGAAGACAATGACAGATACATAAGAAGTAGGGTAACTTGAATTTATGAAGTGGAACTTCTTTAGCGGAAGTTGGTTGGTTGGGAGTAAATTGTCAAATTCAAGCGGAATACAGTATATTTTGCTTTGCTGCCTCTATGCTTAAGTGCACATTTAAGATACCTACCTCAAAATGCGCATCAAAAGCATTATTTTTAACATTTATAAGGAAACTGCTCCGATAGATGCATTCAACATACCTGCACATTGGCGATACCTGCCTTAAAAATTGTGCGACTAGTATCAATTATCAATGAAAGTATTACGTTTACCTGCACTGGCCCTACAATTACCTAATTTTACAACCTTTTATTTATTTTGCTCATCTCGCAGAACAACGAAAATGGCTATCAATTTATGTAGTTATATAGATAATTAGATAACATTCGGTAAAAATTTCGCTTGCAGTAATTTCTACATGGTAAGTGCTCCGCTAATATTTAGTTTCATAGGGATTCGGATACCTTCCTCAGTGAAGTAGTAAAGAAAATTCGCTTAAGTGCCTTTTTCGGTTACGTGCACAAGTTTTTCGTGCAAAGAAGGATGTGCAGCTAAGCAAAATATACTGTAATGCACATGGAAATGGTTCTCAGCGGTTTAGCGGTTTGAGAATAAAAACAACTAGTAATTTTTAGCAAAAAAAAAAACCGACTTCAACTCTCAAATAAAAAAAAATATATGTATATATATATCTCATGATCCGCTCTTAACCAGATTAGTATAGGACCACCTCTGAGACACTACCTTTCCGATGCAAAAAGAATTATCGAAATCGGTTGACGTGGTCCAAAGTTATGCGGTAACAGACATAAAAAAAAAAAAAAAAAAAAAAAAAAAAAAAAAAAAAAAAAAAATATTCCGACGAACTGATAACCTCCTCCTTTTTTGGAAGTCGGTTAAAAACAAAGATGCCTAGAGGTACAGGCAAAAACGAAGATCAAAGTAAATTTAAACGCTTTAAGGTAAAGGTGAAGAGGAATATGCAAAAATAATGATAAATATAAAGAAAAGGATGAGGGAGAAGATCGATATTGTTATCGATATAAAACTCGATATTTTTATCGATATAATAATCGATATTGGTATCGATAAAATAAGCGATATTGTTATCGATATAATAATCAATATAATAATCGTATTGTTATCGATACAATAATGGATATTGTTATCGGTATAATAATCGATAATTATCGAAATTTATCCATGCTTATTAAGTTATCGAACGTATCGAATTATTCAAACTGATCAATGTTTACTGAGTTGTCGAAAATTATAGACCCAGAAACTTAGTTGTCCAAATTTACGGATAGTTCTCGAGCTATAAAAACGAGTGAGATTAACGAAATGTTTTAAGTTAAAGAAATGTGTCAAGTTATCGATATTTATTGAATTGTCATTATTTATAGACTTAACGAAATTTATCGAGGTGTCGTAATGCATGGAGTTTAGCGAAGTTTATGGAATTTTCAAAATATATCGATTTATCGAAATTTCAAGGTTATATAAGCTTATCGATTTTTCACTGCTTATCGAATTTAATCGTCTTAACAGAGTGTAACGAGTTATCAAAATGTTTAGATAGTTTTCGAAAAATGTGGAGATGTCAAAAGTAAAAATTTATAAAGGTATCCAAAGTTTTTACATTTTTGAGTATCGAAATTTATCGAGCCATCGAATTTCACAGTTACCGAAATTGGTCGAGTTAACGAATTTGGTTGAGTTATCGAATTTTAGTGTTCTTGAAATTCATCGAACTATCGATATGTATCAAATCATTGAAATTTATCGATAAACTTGAATGTATCGGGTCAATTCCAAGTCCTGCCGAAGTCCTCCAAAGACCTTCTCAGATAAAAAAAATTTAGTTACGTTTTAGCAGAAGATTTTCCGGTTAGCTAATTTATACTGTATAAGTAAGTTTTGCTACGGGTTAAGTTAGAAAACCACTCCAAGGCTTCTAAAACTAGAAAAACTGTCGAATTTCGACAGTAACAGTGCAGGTCAGGATCACTTTGTGTGTCCGTCCACCAAATGTAATTCCATTTAAGATATTGAACATGTAATTTTTAAATGCAACAATTATAATAATTTTTTAACAAGATTAATTTATATACATTGTATCAATTGCATCTTTACTAGTTGTATATTTCTTCATATCGCACACCGTCTTCAAAAGAGTCACAACTCAAAATAATACGTTTGTCAGAAAATGCGAAAAACTATTTCTTAGCACATGATAATCATATGGGCTAGGGCGACTTTACCTTAGGTTTTTTTTTACAAATTATAACAAAAATTTTATCCAGCTTTTGCTGGAAGGTAAATAAAAGCTCTGTGTACATTTTTAGCGCATAATCTCAAAAATGCCAAATTTGGAGTTGTGACTCTTTTGAAGACGGTGTGCAATATAGTCCCTTTGAATAAAGGATTTGTTTGAATTCCATTAATTTTATTCAATATATTCTGGAGTTTTAATGAAACCATGTTTGTTTTGAATATTTGGGAATATTTGTCGATAAGATTTTTCTTTGGTCAGAATTTTATGTGAATAAAATTCTCTCTTTCTTCATTTATTTCATTTTTAATATCTATATAGCATGTTTAATACACCATAAAAAAAGTTAATTCATTGTCTATTGTGTAGATCAATGGAATCTGCTTTAATATTTTAATTCAATATAATATACAAAAAACGCATTTTAGCACTACCAGACTACTTTTCCTACTACCTTTTCACAAAAGGGGATAAAATGGTTACCCGCTTTCTCTTCCTTCTCAAATGCAACCTTACAAGGCAGTCGATTGACACAAATGTCAATATTTATCCAACCTTATATTATTGAATCATGATCGTTCAGAAGCTGCGTATTCTTTTTATTCTTCTGAGTTCATCCGGCACGAATCGCCAATAGCGACTGTGTAAGCCAATTTTAATATTCTGACGGTGGTATAATCTCCCCAGCACACTAAAAGTGCAACATCAAAGAACTCGAATTACCATAATCGAAGCAATCGAGCCATAACCCCGAAAGAAAAGTAAGCTCCAAATGTTTTTAGTTGTAGTCTGCTTACAAAACCATTAATAATTGAATCATGTTTTTTGATGCAGTTTACTTCTATTTGACACGTAGATCATGGATCCGCTATCCTGCCCCAAAATTTCATTTGACAACATTCCGCCATCTTGGATTTAAGTTTTTTTTGGTTTTTTGCGATTTTCAAGCTTATTTTGCATTTTTCGTAAAAAAATTAGCAAAAACTGCGAAAAGTTTTACATTATCACGGCTTTTGCTATTTTCGTTCATTCTCCACAACTCTCCAACTTACATTTGTTTTGTACGACGCTTAGATCACGGTCGGGAATGCGATAAACATAGCGATGTATGGGATGCGCAGTAAAACTCATTTCCACACCTTCACCTGCTTTTATTAAAAAGCAAAAAACGTTGTCCGTGGATTAGGTCTACTGGGGAAACCATGGGCGTCGCCAGGATCGAATTTAGGGGGGAAGGGGTGGGGCTGACATATAAAAAAATCCCCAGAAAATTGTATTTAAAAGTTTTAATGTAATTGATTGATTAATCCTTATTAAACTAAATGGTTCCATTTGAAAAGACAATCTTAACTAATAGCCAAATATAAATTTAGTGGAGTAATAAACTTTTTTTTTACTTTTTTCATGCAAATAGAGGAATATTAACTGGAAATCGACACCTGAGTGGAAGATCGACAGCCAGTTCGAAAACGTCATATTTCAGAAAACTTTTCAAGAACGCCCTATCTCAGAATTCGGTTCAAAAACGCCGCACAGTGTTTCGACTATATGGAGGCAGGTGGAAATAATAGTACACCTGCACCGATTTCACTGAAACATGAAATGTGATCTAGTTTTACTTAGAAATAGATAATTATGAAATTTTGTGAAACTGGAATAATTGCCACGCCCTCTACTCTTGTGGGCTGAAACATTAAATCTCATCCGATTTCGATCAAATTTAGTTTGTAGTCTTTATTTTAGTAGAAAAACCTAAATATAACATATGGGGAAGATTGGATCACTATAACGTCCAAAACTCACAGTCATTAAATGTGATGGAATTTTAGGTAATTTTTGTTTCCTGCTTTCCACTCTCAGAAAACAAAGGTTATACTATAAAATGACTTAGGTGTAAATACTCGCTTTTTTCCCAATATCTGGTAAGATTTTTTCATTGTTCGAAAAATTCCTTTCGCGAAATTATGCAAAAAGAAGCTGAAAATTAAANGCTGTCATTTCCGAGTTAAGGAACGCTTTTTGGACTAAATCTGACTACTTCGGACTTTTTCTGACTATTTCTGGGAGATAAGGAACGCTCCTATTCTAAAACTACATAAAATTCTCTAAAACATTCGTCTAATTTCAAGACCTGGCGGACCGGTACTCACACTTTTTTTTACTAATAATCTTTAGCATCTACATTTCAAAGTAAATTTTTTGGTAAGAAGAAGAAGAGTTTTTANTTATAGATAGTTTCCTAAGTGTTAATCTAAAACAAATTAACTGTTTTTTTAATGATTTAAATAGATTGTTAGACCTTATATACGTAAGTGACAACATTTATTCTTCTATATCAAAATGCATTTCGCCGATTTCTGATGCTAGTATTCACCATGTGCCTTTAGAAAATGAGCTTAAATATTATGTGTTTTCAACCATTATGTCTAATGAGGGAATTGCTTTCAATTATACGTCTTGTGATTTTCCAAGTTTAAACAAATCCCTTTCGGAAATTCAATGGGATGAGTTACTTATGAACTTGAATACTCACAGTTGCTATACAACCTACGCTAACACTCCTGTTGAGGCGGTTAATTTGTTCGCGGAGTTTTTCATGTCAAATTATGTAGTTGACGATGGGAGTTTCCATGATTTCTCATCTGAAATATTTTCTTCGGTTAATCTGGGGACCTTGCATATCTCTTCTGACTAAGTTATGAACGCAATACTTTACCTCAAGTCTTCTTCCCATTCAGACGCTGACGGTTGTCGGCTCTTTTACTAAAGGGATGCCCAGCGTTGTCATACCCTTTACTATTAATTTTTAATAAATCTCTTTCCTCGGGTAACTTTATTAATGATTGGAAGTTAACAACAATTACGCCTCTTTTCAAAAATGGTAGTAAAAATAATGTACGGAATTACAGGCCAATTTCGAAACTATCAATCTTTTCAAAACTTTTTGAAAGTGTCGTCAAAGACAAAATTTATTTCGCGATAAAGTCATTAATCAGCCCAAACCAGCATGGATTTGTATCCGGGCGCTCGACAGTCTCCAATTTAATGGTATTTAGTGATTTTTGCATCTCATCGTTTTCGGACGGATCTCAAGTTGACTGCATATATACTGACTTTTCTAAGGCGTTCGACAGAGTATCTCACAAGATTCTGTTAAATAAGTTAGCTTGCCTTGGCTTCCATTCGTCTCTTCTCAAATGGATCACCCCATACTTGTCTAATCGGCGCTGTGTAGTTTCGATTGATGGCGTAGTTTCGGACTATTTCGTTGCCTCTTCTGGTGTTCCACAGGTGAGCATTTTAGGCCCTCTCTTATTCGTTCTTTTTATAAACGACATAGGCAATTGTTTTTCCTTTTCCAATTATTTGCTTTATGCCGATAGATTTGAAGGTTTTTGCAATTGTTAAGGATGCAGCTGATGCAAGAAAACTTCAATTTGATTTGAATAGCCTTCATTTATGGTGTCTTAAGTCACGGCTATCTTTAAACATCAATAAATGTTTTCACATAACACTCACTAGGCGTCAGAACGCTACTCCTACGCTTTACTCAATTTCTAACTTTGTCCTTAGCAAGGTTACAGAGACTAAAGATCTTGGCGTGGTTTTTGAGGCAAAGTTTTCATTTAATAGTCCATTAATGTTATTATTTCCAAAGCATACTCGGTAATGAGTTTTGTTCGACGTAATACCTCCGAGTTTTCTGATCCTTACACCTTTAAGCTTCTTTTTTCGTCTCTGGTACGCTCTAACTTAGAGTACGCGGTAATTATTTGGAGACCATATGATCAACATTCGGTAAATAGGATTGAAAGGATTCAACAAATTTTTCTGAAATATGCATTGCGATCATTGCGGTTCGAGGATCCCATTCCATCCTACCATTCGCGCCTGTTGCTAATTGATTTAAGTTCTTTGGAAAAGAGGAGGTCAGTCCTCTCTCTTTCTTTTATTTTCAATGTAATTAATGGCATTATCGATTGCCCAACTCTACTTGAGCGGATTAGCTTTAATGTGCCGCAAAGAAGTCTGCGTAATTTTTATCCTTTTTATGTTGATAACTGCAGAACTAAATTTGCGAGTAATGCGCCTATTTCGCGTGCCCTAAAGGAATTTAATGATTTATTTTCTTCTAAGTTAATTGACTTTCTCTAAATCTATCTCTATCTAAATCTGCTTTTGCGAGCCTATTAAATTCAATTATTCAATAAGCATTTGTTGTCAGTTTTCTTTAGTCTGTAAGGTAAGGTAGATTTAAAATGAATAAATAAATAAATAAATAAAATGGGAAAATAACAAAAAAAAAGATAAATACCTTCACGTTAATATTCCACGACATTTAAATAATTGATTACAGTTAAAAAGAAACACTTTCTTTAATAAGTTAATCGCCAAAGGCAACTAAACTGATAAGTCGGTATCGCGCCCATTCCCGTATTTTTTTTTTTAAATGTATTGTTCGTGAAGAAGGGGGGTGAGTAAATAATGTAAAATTTGGTATATATGGCTTTTACTTTTCCCTCTCTAATTCCAACCGGTTTTTTATCAACTATCACCATGACTTTTTTCTACCTGCCTCCATATAGTCGAAACACAGTGAGCCGTATCTCAGCACATTTTCAATAATTTTCATTTGAGATATGTTGTTTTTGAACCGAAATCTGAAATAGGGCCTTCTTAAACCAAATTCTGGAATAGGGTGTTTTTCTATAAAATTTTGAAATAGGGCGTTCTTCAATCAAATTCGGAAATAGGGCGTTCTTGAAAAGTTTTCTGATATAGGACGTTTTCGAACTGGCTACTGGCTGGAAGATAGGTCGATCTTCCACTTAGGTGTCGAAATATGACTACTATTTTCTTACTACGAAGATATGTAGGACAGGCGTATAAAAAATTAATAAATGTGAAGTAAATACACATCGTCGTCCTTATGCCAGAAGCACGAATATGCAAATTTATCAATTTTGAGTTATTGGGTTGACTTGATTAACCTTTGGATGTCCTATGTTATACCAAAACATACCATGCGTACACGGAAACCACATATTTCACAATGTCAATTACATGAATGCAGAGTTAAGTCTCGTAAAAAAGTCAAACTTGACTTCCCAAAATGTTAATTTTTACACATTCATGTTTCTGGCATGCGGGAACGATATGTACTTGCCGATTTGTTTTACAAAAATTATTTAAGAAGCAGACATCTCGGTTGCACAGCAAATCAGTTAATCGTTTCTGCAATTATCTCACATTGATTATCTAAAGCAAATTTTCGATGTATGCTTAAGATGCAAAAACCAAAAGGTAAATTTTATAAGAAACTAAACCGACAATTTATTAAAACTAGTAAAAACCCACGCAATTCAGGTGGACGCAGTAAAGAAATACTTACTAAAATTAAGAAATTTAATTTAAGCTATAATAAAATGTGATATTCGTAAATATACTTCAGTATTTAGTTCAAGATTTATTTAAAGAACTTCGTGAAAGACACCTATTAATCTTGTACTGCTAGAAGCTTGATAACTCAGAAAATTTGCGCCGTTTATGGTGAAAGGAATTTAATATCACACTTTTAAACTAAAGCTTTCTTAACCCTTTCAGTATAAAATTTCAACCTTCTTCTTCTTATTTGGCGATTTTGGCCGAGTTCAACAAAGCACGCTAGTCGTTTCTTTTCTGTGCCAACTGGCGCCAAATGGAAATGCCAAGTGAAGCCAAGTCCTTCTGCACCTGGTCTTTCCATCTCAGTGGGGGCCTTCCTCTTCCTCTGCTACCACCGGGGGGTCCGAGTTGAATACTTTCAGAGCTGGAGCGTCGATGTCAATTCGAACGCCATGACCAAGCCAGGGAAGCCGCTGTATTTTAATTCGCTGCACTATGTCCATGTCGTGGTAACAGGTCTAAATAACACAAGATATTTCAACACATACCAACTCAACACATTAACTCAACAGACGTTTTTCACACAGAATTTGTTTCTCTCTAACGCATTGCCGAATTGTTTTTGTAATTTGACTTTCGTCAGTTTTTTTGTTTGTATTTCAAATGAAAAATACAGGCAAAAAACATAGTATGTGATGGCACATTTAAAGTAGTGCCAATTATTTTCACTCAGCTCTATACTCTCCACGGGAATGTAGATGGCAAATTAATTCCACTTGTTTATGCGCTTTTACCAGGAAAATCCGAGAAACTGTATAAAAAGCTCTTGCAAGTAATCACAATGGGACGACCAGACTTGAAGCCTGATATAATAATAAGTGATTTTGAACAAGCATTTATCGCAGCAGCTGGTAAAATATTCCCAGATGCAGATGTTCATGGCTGTTTTTTTCACTTTAAGCAATGTCTTTATCGGCACGTTCAATCCATTGGCCACCAAACTCTCTATGGTACAGACGAAAACTATGCAAACGCCATAACAGAATTTGCTGCTCTTGCTTTCGTACCCGAAGACAGTGTCATAACTGCTTATGAAAAACTGAAAACATCAGAATATTATAAAGCCAATGAAAGTGGTCATTTGCAACCGATGATTGAGTATTTTTAACGCACGTGGGTAGGGAAAAAAATAGGAACTAGACGCACAAAACCGCTCTATGACATCAGTTTATGGAATTGTTATTCGGCAATACTGAATGACGCGCCGAGGACAAATAATACCGTTGAGGGTTGGCACACAGCTTTCAATCAACGTGTCAGTAAGTCACATGCCTCAATGGGGAAATTCATCAACACCTAATACTGCAACAATCTCTCAGTGAAGCGATGTGGGAAAATCATCTGTCTGGAAGTGTTATTGCGCCAACGAAACGTAAGAAATATGCTAATTACGATGAGCGTCTCAAAAGAGCTGCAATGAATTTCAATGCAGCGAACGACATATGTATTTGAGTATCTTCGAGGACAATCTCACAATGTGAAATTCCCCGCATAATTGGGACAGGATGCCATAAATGACGACGGATTGATTACACTGTGCTACAAACAAATTTCCTGAAATACACCTTAAACAAAACCTAGTGTAGGTTGTAGCTATTATCGACCATTTGTATTTCAAGACCTTTTTTTGTAGCACCGGTTATTGTTAAAGTAGATATCACGAATTATGTTATTTATTGTATAATGTGTAATGTGTAAAGTTAAATTGATCGCGTGGATGACAGTCGTTAATATTAATTGACAAGGCGAATTTAAGAAGGATGTGTTACGGTCATATCTGAATTTTTTCGCCGTGGAGAAAATTACTTCAAAATTATGTGTTTGTTGTAATTCATACTGTCATTGTGCATATAATTTATTAGTTTAGTTTTTACTTATACGCGGCTAACACCACCTTATTAAATACGCCTTGTTACTTGAAATTGTAAGAATAAACGGCTTCGCAACAAAAATTTTGTGTTGAATATAAGAAAAAAAAAATGAAGCGAAATTGTTCGTGTTGAAAAATCATGTGTTGAAATAATTTATTTAGAAAAGTCATATGTTGAGTTAATGTGTTGAGTTGGTATGTGTTGAAATATCTTGTGTTATTTAGACTAGAGATGGGCACGGGCCGGGCTTTTGGCAGGGGCCCGACGGGCCTACGTATTTAAAACTCTTTTGATAAGAGAAAAGCAAAAAAAGAAATATTTGGAAACCTATAGAAAATATATGATACTTAGGAGTTTTGTTTACATATATATCTGTACATAAAATACCTTCCACTTTTTCTACTTCCCAAAAAAAATATTATAAGAATCTCTGATGTAAATATTGATTCGCTTAAGTAAATATACGTATGAACATAAACACAAAATTAAAAATATGTACATATGTATGTATACATACAATAAAAGTTGGCTCTTTATTTCCGGGCTGGGGCGTGCCCGTCGTGCCGGGCCGGGCCGGACCGGGCCCCGTTAAAATTCTTAACGTGCGGGCTTGTGCGTGTTTTTGAAAGTTGATTTTGCACTCGTGCCGGACCGGGCCTGAAAATTTAGGCCCGTGCCCATCTCTAATTTAGACCTGTTACCGTCAGTGTTATCGGCATAAGCCAGAAATTGTACGATCTTGTAGTAAATTGTTCCTGAGCGGTGCAGTTCTGCAGCTCTTATTATCTTCTCCAACATCATTAAAGCCACACGAAAGTGAGTCACCTTGTCTGAAACCTCGTTTGGTGTCAAACGCCTCAGGAGGTCTTTCCCAATCCTGATGGAGCTGGTGGTATTGCTCAACGTCATTTTACACAGCCGTATCAGCTTGGCGGACGAATTTGGCATTCAGACATAGCGGTGTATTCCTACCAAATTTATCTAATTTTACTGGGCTAATCGCTATGTTTGGCACGTTCTCGGCCGTGATCTAAGCGTCATACAAGAAAAAATGTAGGTATAAAAGATGTGAAGACTGAAATTCCCTACAACCTTGGAATTTCAATATGCTATGTATTTTCAACAGAAATTGTCAGAATATGGCAAAAACCGTGACAATGTAAAACTCTTCCGCAGTTTTTGCTAATTTTTCACAATAAACAATTCTATTTTTAAAAAACCTTCTATATAACAAATGTGGGTAAAAAAAATACTGTTACAAATTTTTTTTAAGAAAATGTCTAATTTTACTGGGCTAAAACGATAATTTAATTTCCCAATACCAGGCGCTCATGCATATTTATGAAGGAGCAAGTTTTCTACACGCATAAATTTGTTTGTTGAACTTTTTAATTCGCTTGTGGAAGCCTTTGAAATTCCAAAGTAGAATTTTGGAAATTTACAAATAATTTAGGATTAGAAAATTAGAAATTTAGAAATAGAAAACTTGTTACCAAGGCATATTAAATAAGGTAGAAGTGATTTTGACTTTTCTCTCTTTGGAACACCGACTATAATGTCAATGGATAACTTTTAACCCTTTTCAAGTTGGCATTTTCTATTTTTTATAAAAAATTGCTTAGGCCGTGGTTACGCCACCAATTTCGATTGGCAATCACCGTGCAATTGTTGTTGTGCACAGCACGGAGTGAGAGAATTTTCGAAATCGAACAGCCAGCACGATTTGCTGGGTGAACCGAACAGCCAGCACGCCAATTTTTCAGGGTGGCAATACGCTATTTTCCGAAAAAGTATTAGTATTAAATTACTAGAATAGTAAAAAATATTTTTTTATTATTATTATAAAGTAGATATTAAAAAAATATTATTATAAAAACTAAATATTAAAGAAAGAAAAAATATTAAGTTGTTCCTCCATTTTTCATTTTCCGACTTCAGTTTTGATGCATTTTTAGTTGCATTTTTACTTCAGTGCTGTCATTGTGTGCGAAATTGTATAAAATGGAAAAAGGCATTTCTTAAGAAGCAACCCTGGGCTCGCCAATCAGCAAACAGAGCGTAACCACTTCTCACCAATCACCGAAATCGTTATCTTTTGATTGCCAATTAAAATTGGTGGCATAACCACGGCTTTACTAAGAAATAGTTTTGAATTGTGTGATTTTTGCTTGTTTTTCGACAACATCCGTTTATAGATACATTAAAAAGTGAAAAGGAGCAGGAACTACGAACGTTGGATTGTGTGTGGCAAGAGCCAGAACTTTAAAGTAGTGCGATACTTTAAGGCGCCTAGTTGCGAAGTTAGAAGACTTCGAACGGGAGAACAGCTGCGGTGTTCAATTGAAAGATTCTTCCCATGCCTGTGAAAATCATTTTAACGTGAGTGATATTATTACTTGCCCATTGCAGGCAAATATTTTTAAGCGCAAGCGTTTATACCCAGGTGCAGTTCCCATGCCCTGGGAGGTTCCTGTGTCTGATATACCTGAAGCATACGAAAGTTCAGAACTGAGTAAGTCTGCAAGAAATAAGTATTTTCTTACAGTATTATACCTACATAGCCACGTCAGGACCTAGATTTACACTGACATACATACATACGTATGAGAAGAAAACATTAAATCATTTTTGTTTCATAAGTGCCGGATGTTTTTTAGAATTAAATATTTAAATAAGAACTAAACGCGCAAAAACATTGGGCGAAAGAAAACAAAAAAAAAATGTTTAAAACAGTTTCATAAAACATTCCTTTCATTTAATTACGTAGTTTCCTTATTGATGTATTCGTTTCTGTCCATATGTGTTCGTGCATATAAGATGAGAATGCAGTTAAAATTCTTTGAAGGTAATATTGAAGTAATTCTTAAAATTAATATACGTACCAGAGAGCTGCATGGATACACTCAAAATAAATTTTAAGTCACTCGCTTTCTTTTCACATCTGCACACACTCGCACTCATTTATTTCCAAACATAACGTGCGATAGCATTGAAAAAAACATTGTCAATTGAGTGAGTAATTCACACTATCAAGTGCTGGATTCAAATAACAAGTGCTTGATTGGAAAAACAAGTGCATGCCATAACTGCTGTAATGAAAGTATCAAAGAAAAACAATTTGTGAAGACAATATTTNCAATGAGTGTCATTCGATTGCTCGACTTGCTTTTCATAACAGCATTTTTCACTCGCTTGACTTGATTTGGAAAGAGTATATCAATGCCATATTTGAAATCAAATGAGTACACTGCAGCTAAACATTGATTTCAAAACTAACTATGAATCTCACTGTTTGTACGGTGTTTCTCACTACCCGTATACAGTTCACAGCAATGAGTTTATAGTATTTAGATGGAAGTGAGTAAACTGTGCTGTTGTCTGATACGTACATATCAGGGTTGTTGCGAATATTCGCATTCGCATTCGCAACCGCGGAACTTCCGCATAAATGTTGACATTCGCATTCGCTTTCGCATTCGCAATAATCAATGCGGAGCTTTTGCGAATGCGAATATTGTGCAAGTGCACTGATAAAACGTATATCTGGCAAACAAAAAACTGTATCCAACATCTGTTTGCCTGTGGAGATGCTACGTTAAGACTGCCCCCTACGTCGACCTTCCTTCATAATTTAAAGTCGAAGAGTAAGAAAATAGTAGATATTTCCAGCGGAAATGTTCAACGGTTGGCTATAAAGAGAGTCGACTATTTGCGCGTGAAAAGATTACCTTTAATTAGGTAAGAATTATGTAACTATAGAATATTATTTGTCAAAGGTCTGTGGAACAAAAATGGATGCATCGCTAGTTTTTTCTACTTTTTCTTAGAAAAGTGTAATTATTTTTTTCTCATAAAACTTATTATTCTTAACCCTCTAACAGGCAAAATTTAAATCCTGAACGAAGAAGACTGGTAATTTTTTTTTAGTGTAAGGGGGACCGAAACATTTCAGAAAAGTTATTATCTAATGTTTTTTGTGTTTTTTATGTCTTCAGTGGAGAAAAATCTGAAGTCCGCCTCAGGGTAGCCTCGCCGGTTTAGGTCAATAAAAACAATCAAAAAATGTCCATGTATATTTCATGCTAAAAATTGAAAAAAAGGAAAGGATGATTTTAAATAAATGTTTTTTTTTTTATTTCTTATGATGGTAATCAAAAAAACAGTTTTTGTTGGTAGAACAGCATAAATTTAGCTTGCATTTGGGGCAAAAGCATTGCGTCTCTGAAGTTAAACATAACTTGCACCTTTTTTTGCCAGCACCTTTGGAAAGCCAAACAGGAAAATGATCATACTAACCGAAACGGACATCTTCAACTGGATGCTCAGCTCTTTTTCCCACACTTAGTTTCTTTTCGATTTGTGCTGAGCTTGGACGACTAGCAGAAGATTGGTAGTAGAAGCAACAAGACCAGCGGCAATATTTTCACGAAACTCAGGCAATTTCAATAATCTTTCTTCCGCCGATTTATTTGAGTCATTTAATTTTTCCGAATGCAGTCGCCGATACAAAATGTATGCATTTGTTGCAGCCATGTCAACAAAATGGTAAAAAAGTCTCGTCATTGGGTTTCGAGTTTTAGCTTGAATATGATAACGCCCCATAAGACCATCCATTAAGTCCACTCCTCCCATATTATTGTTGTATACGCATACAATTCGCGGACAGTCAACATCTATGTGCTGTTTTACTTTTCGATCGTAGCGTGTGACTTTGTCGGGTTGCTTATCTTCGTTTGGTCTTTTAAAAGGTTGAATTCCAACATAAGTTGATGCTAATCGTACGGTTTTATTGTCCTTCCACAGCACTGTGTTAATATTACCTCCATACGAATTGCCTACATACTCAACTGAGTAGCCTCTTTTTTCATTATTAACGTCTTGATCCAAAGGAAGTTTACATTTCGGAATTCGATTAGCTCGTATCGTGCCTAAACTATAGATTCCTCTGGCACGCAAGTACACTAGCAAAGGCAACGATGTGTAGAAATTATCGAAGAAAAGTATATGATTGACGAAATCTGGAATTGTCTGCGATAAATGTATAACAACATTAGCCGTACTTCCAAGATCAGGTTGTCCTGGTTAAACCACATTGTTACCAGCTCCATTATAAACTTCGAAACGGTAGGCAAACCCATTTGAGTCACACAACACAAATAATTTTATACCCCACTTGTGCGGTTTGTTGGGCATATATTGACGAAGATGGTGTTTCAATTTCGTACTACACATCTGTTCGTCAACGCATAGTCGCGAGGTTTTTGGGACTGAATCAAACCGCTTGTTGAGTTCATCGGGCAGTTTCCGGATTCGAAATAGTGGATCATATCCTGTTTGACCTTTTTGAATTCTCTTACTCTCATCAGCAAAGCACAAATATTTTTTTATAGCCAAAAACTGTTTTACAGGCATCGTCGTTTCAACCGGAGTGAGAGCATTTTTTCCCCAATAACTTTCCTAATTGGGATAATGGTAAACAGACATGTAAAGCAGTATGCCAATGTACTTGTAGATTCCGTCAACATCTACCTTAAACTGGTTGTTGATATTTTCTGCGAAGGCCGCTCGACTTGTCTCTTCCGCAATGAAAGAAACTATATCCTTTTTAAAAAAATAACAGAAAATTTGCTTTGGCGTTTCAAGTTCTTTGATGTCTGGTGGTAAACCAGAATTTCCTCGGAATGATATTTCATTCACATGCAATACCAAATTTTGCTTTCGCCATAATATGTTGGAAAATTTGCTTGAATTTTTCGAGATAGCTTCAAGATCTGTAATTTATATTTATCTTATCGGTAAATAAAATATCTAAGTTTCAGTGAAAAACACATACCTGCTCCTGTAAAACCACTAGAAGAAGGGATGACAGAAGGGCCAGCAATTTTAAGAGACGGTGATTGAGATCGAGCTCTTTTTGTTGATTTTACTGCAGTGGAAGTAGAGGCTACATCCCCACCATCAATTGAACTAACGTTTATGGAAAAATCGGAGGTTTGAATTAATGAATCAGACCTATCGTTCATTTCCCGAAGGCACGCTAAAATATTTTGGTCGTCATCTGGAGAGATTTCTTCTGGCATGTAATCCGGGTNTCATTAAATGATATATATTCACAAAATAAATTCACTTAGCTTTCCACAAAAATGGTCACGATAAACACTTAAACCACTTTTAATTCTCACTTTAAAAAAAAAGAGTTGGTCGCCAGATATTTTCGTGCTTTTACATTGACTTTCTACATTCAACTGAAAATAAAATCAAAACGAAACGCCGTGGTACACTTGTTCCTTCCGCCAAAATAGAAGTGGATATAATTTCTAACGGTTCTTTTACGAAATTGAACCAAACTTAATTTGTCTTTGAAATTAAAGTTGATTATGTAAAGGCCGCCTCAGGGCGGACTTGCCCGTTAGAGGGTTAAGTTCCGTGTTTCCTTTTATTAGTCTTTCAGCTCGAAAACAAAAACATTTATTTTAATTTTGTGTACATTGTCAAAATTAGCACGCATCGAAATAAAGATGAAATTATATGTAAATAAGTCGACAGCCAAGTTCACAAATTAAATAAGAATTAATTCATGAATTTTATATCTATTGAGGAGTGGAGTGGGGCTTGGCATGTAATATATCGTTAGTATAGTATGGAAAGGGCTTAACTCACATCGTCGCTGAAATACGAAAAGCCGTAACTAACTAAAAATCCAAAATTAACTTTTTGATTGATTATGATGCATTTCATCGAATCATAAGTCCCCACATCGTTTTAGGTAATACAAAAATTTAGTTAGTTGTGGTTTTTTGCATTTCAGCGACAATGTGAAATAGTATTAACGATACATATGTTGAAAATTTGCGTCCATTCGCCTCAAAAAATATATCAAAACACATTGAGCGCATGGAATGGAACAACAAAACGGATTTGATAGCCGACAGCGGTGAGTAATTAATTGTGACTGCCTGCAACTAGGAAAAGCCGGGTTCAGCTAACTTATAAAAAAACCAATTTCAAGGTATTCATTACAGGTGAACCTTTCCAAGAAGTCACCCGGGAACTAAGCAAAGCTAAGACCTTTATCGTCAGTGATTCCATAATTCAAATAATTATACAAAACGGGGTACCTTTTCAACGAAATAACAAGATTTTAAGCTAAATCCGGTGGCAGCCACGACTTTCAAAACTGAATTTTCTTCGAAATTTTCATTCCTATTCACAACCTCGCTATAAGCGCACATTTTTCAAACCAGTCACAGAAGACAGGATTAAAAATGAATTACAAAAACTAAAATCGAAAAACGCTGATGACGTAACAGGTACTCCAAATTCTGAAACAACCAAAAGAATTGGTGCTCCAAATTGGAACATAACGGTGTTTAAACAACGATCTTGCCATGATGCTAGATTGTGAAGATGAAAGTCAGGAAGATACATCCGACATTTGCAGCCCCGATGCAATTCCCAAAAAGGAATTGTTGCACCGCAATAAAAAAAGAAATATAACTGAAAGGCCTCTCAACTGGTGCAGTGTCAATCGAACGAGCGAGTAGTTATTTAGTGGCGCAGATCTGATTTACGACCCGTTAGGAAACAGGCTGTAAACCGAAAAGGCAGNTATTTAGTGGCGCAGATCTGATTTACGACCCGTTAGGAAACAGGCTGTAACCCGAAAAGGCATCAAAATTAGTCTTTCTTAAATACAATGTTCCAATTTTTTAATTGAAGTACTAAATAAAAAAACATTATTAAAAATTAACAACTTTTCCATTTTTTATTTACCTAAATCCCCTAATGTACTCACCACAATTATTTCTTAAAAATATTTGACATCCGCATTCGCATTCGCGGATGTTAGCTTTTAAACATCCGCATCCGCATTCGCATCGGCGGATGTCTAAAATTCCACATTCGCAACATCCCTAGTACATATGTACATCGCAAAAAAATTTAGAAAAATGAATTTTCCTTAACAGCGGTCGCCCCTCGGCAGGCAATGGCAAACCTCCGAGTGTATTTCTGCCATGAAAAACAGCTTATCATGAAAATACAATCGCCGTTCGGAGTCGGCGTAAAACTGCAGGTCCCTCCTCTTTGTGTGACAACATCAAGGCGCACGCCCCAAATCGGAGGAGAAGTTCGGCCAAACACTAACATAGGTGTAAGCGCCAATCTGTTATTATATTATTATTATTACATATGTAGGAATTTATGCTGATGCGTTTCCGTGGTGAAATTATGAACAGGTGAAATAATAAAACAGCTATATCGTGTAAGAACACTTTAAGTGATTTTCAATGCTGTGTGTGATCGCCCAGCAAAAAATCGGTAATCGCTTTTAGTGGTAACATGTTCTAGAACGCATTGCCTTATAATGTCTTCTAAGTTCTTCACTTCTTTTAGGCATTGCCGGTAATGCATAGTAGAATGTTCTACAATATTTTATTAATTTTGCTGCTTTGATTCATTATGGGAAATGCAAAGTAGAATGTTTCACCGTAGTCAGCTGAAAAATAGAATGAATACCTAAAAATTATTTTCTACCGTTACTTCAAGATGAATTTATATAAGGTGGTGTTGTTTCATCAGCTGTGAGTAGCGTTTGATTGTCAAAATTTTGTATTTCGCTAGTGAGTGAGTGAAAACGTGAGAGTGTTTGTATTTCCTGTCGCCCTTTTTCCTTCGGGGAAGAATAGCTGAAATTTGTCAATGGCCCGCTAAAATCAAAAACAAAATACAAGTAAGTAATTGTTGTATTTGTTGAATCGATACCACCTTATATATATTCGCCTTGCGTTACTTTCTGTGGAAAATCCCATCGCATAAAAATCATGTTTTGCTTTGTTTAATTTACTGCGAAGTTGAAGTCAGTAAATGAAGTGGAGTACAATTTTAAATTCAATTTAATATGTATGTATGTACATACCGATTTTTAAGTAAGATCTAAAAAACTAATACATATGTATGTATAAAAACTGATTTATAAAAATCCTAATCTTCTAATACAATCTGTATTTTCTGTTTTAATATACAAAAGTATGTGCTTATGTAGGCATTCTACATTAGTTTCTCTGTTAGGCATTCTTTGTTCTCTTCTCGGATGCTGTTTATCCATGCGTTCTCCCTTTGTTCGAAGGTAATGTTGCGGGTAAGGGTTTACGGCCAATGACATGCCCATAATAAAATAATGCCTTCTTGAAGCGAAAGGGTAAGCGATTCCCATCGCCTAAATCATTCGATTCCATTTTAACTTCTGCGGTAATCGTGGTTTTTGCTGGGCGGTATGTAAGCCGGTAACACTATTTAATGGTTTTACCTGCCCACATAAAGGAGATATATTGCGAAAACGTAAGCTTATATAGAACCGAACTTGACGATTTTCCCAGTAGAGTTTGTGTGATTATTTAGAAAATAGCTCACAAAATTTCTCGCTTTTAGCTGTCCAAATTAGGGATTAATTGATGATTAAATTAATCGATTGTTTTTGTTTAATTTACGATCTAATTGTATCATAGTTTTGTGTTTAATTAATCGATTAATTGTAAAATCTTTTTTGCTTGCTTCATTTCAAGGATCCGTTAGCATTGGCCTCAGAAATGAAGTTCTTGCAAAATGAAATAATTTGCGCAGATGATCTTATGGAAACGGGTTGGGAGTCACTAAAATCAGTAGAAAATGTGTTCGTTCTTTGGGCCCCTAAAAAATCTCTTGTACACAAACAAATGCGAAAAGATGATGATTTGGGTCACCCACAAGATGAAATGAGTTTTTATTTAAATTGTCAAGTCCTAGAACTAAAGCGGAATATCATCGGCGCTTGGGAGGCAATGAAAACTGTTCACCTAAAACTTTACGGACTTTTCTGATAAGAAAATTAATGAAAATTTTAGTCGTTTTCTGTTCGGAAAAATTTTCTGCTGACTGTAAGTAATTGTTTTTTCTAGAGCTGTAAAAGTAACGAAATTTCGGATACCCGTATGTATTCGTTACTAATCCAATCAACCCGCATCTTTCGTATCGTTACTTTACTCGTTACTTTTGATACAAGCACTTGTACCTCTCAAGAATCATCGCAACAAATCTTGCAGCGTAAGGAAATGTTCGTTCTTCCATATGCATACATGTACATACATATATACATATGTATACACGCAACATATTTTTGTATCGATTCGAACAATTTGATACAATCAAGCTCTTGTACCTCACAGGAATCATGCAGACATACAGACAACACACTTTAGTATCGATACGAAAAACAATTTCGTTACCGCACAATATGTTGTGTTGTATTAATTGACGTTGATGGTGCATATACGGAACATGCGAGTAACGAGATTATTATGTGAGTAACGATTCGGTACTTCGAGTCAGGGGTTGTATTCGTTACTCAGTAACGAAAATTGTAAATTCATATTGAGAAATCCCAAATTGATAATGAGAAGCGTAAATTCATATTGACAAAGTACAACTTCATAATGAGAAATGTAAATTTATATTGAGAATATATAAGTTGATAATGAGAAATATAAAATCATAATGAGAAAATAAAAATTGATAATGGGAAATATAAATTCATATTGAGAATATATAAATTGATAATGAGGAATGTAAGTTCATAATGAGAATATATAGATTGATAATGAGAAAACGTAAATTCCTAATGAGAAAATGTAAATTGAAAATGAGAACATAAAAAATTATATCAATGAAGAGCTACAAGTACATTACTCTGGAGTCTGCGATCTAATGTCGCGATATTAGGTGAATTAAAGCAAGCATCAAAGGACACTGGCAAAAAAATTTATAATATATACAAGCCGAAATTAAAGTTGGACAACGCATTTACACCCCCGCTGTGTGTGAGCGACCCCGTTTGCCTTTTTATGTGTAACACTTCAGTTGTGGTTATTGCATCAATAAAGTGGACGTTTGGCCCTCTGGAAGCAGGGAGCTGTAGAGTGGCGCGGTGGCCAATTTTTTTTACCGGACACGTGACATTCGGCAAAACAAATTAAAATTTGTTTCATCCTTCCATGCTATTTGTTTACCACTTTCGGCTCGTTTTAATTTGTTATCCTGCGAGTTCATGGTTATTGGTTGCGTATGGACTTTTATGCCCTCGAGATAATTTGCCACTGCTGTGGTGCTCAATTCTACATTAAACTGGTTTTGTACTTTTCTTTTTATGTATTTGTCCAAGGGTAAAACTGCAGTCACCTTCAAGCCAGGATAACATAGTCATCACGTTGTCTTCAGTCAGCTTTTTCGGTCGCTTACACCTCTTGGTTTTGCTTCCGTATCTTCGCTAACGACCCAGCGATAGGCCTGAGTGTACGTATTTTCTCATTATGAATTTACGTTTTCTCATTATCAATTTATATATACTCAATATGAATTTACATTTCTCATTATCAATTTGTATTTTCTCAATATAAATTTATATTTCTCATTATCAATTTGGTATTTTCCGAATATCAATTTACGTTTCTCATTATCAATATGAATTTACATTTCTCATTATCAATTTGTACTTTCTTAATATGAGTTTACATTTCTCATTATCAATTTGTATTTTCTCAATATGAATTTTCATTTCTCATTATCAATTTGTATTTTCTCATTATAAACTTGAAAAGGTGTAGTATTCGTTACTCAGTAACGAATACATACGGTTTGCTACAGCTCTAGTTTTTTCATCGCCGTTCAAATTGGCAGTTATCCCTGACTGCTGAACATTGTGCTCAATGATAAGGTGACCAGGGCCCTTACTCTGTAGTTCGATTCGAAAGAAAATTTGTTGGCTTTCGAGTAATTCGTACTCTGAAAGAACCTTTCGAGTAGCATTCGTTCGATGTTCGAATTCCATTCGTTCCCTTCGAATTTAATTTATCCCCTTTCGATTATCGAATATTTGGTACTCTCTGTTTCGAATGCAAATGTCAAAATAGTGGAATGTTAGAAAATTCTTTTCGGCAACAACTTGGTAAACGGAGATCCACAAAAATGTAAGTTATTATGGTTATAATAAAAAATTAAGTGTTATTTTCATCGAAAAATCATTTTTAGGGCAGAAAGAGTTAAGCAACCAAACACGAAGCCGCGACAGTTCGAAATCATGGTGAATTTTATGAAAGACCACAGTGATTTGGCGAAAGGCCAAATAAAGGGTTTAGCTGCAAAACAATTGTCCAACAATCTTTGGAAATGATTAGAGGCTGAGCTAAATTCAACTGGACCTCCAACTCACAACTTTGTTGAATGGAAAAAGGTAAAAAATGTACTATATTCCCATTAATGTTAGTGTAACGCGCGTTAAACTTTTGTAGATATGGGCAGATTATAAGAGCAACATCAAAGCTAAGCTGCGAAGAAACAAAGAGAGCATGTCGGGCACAGGAGGTGGGCCATCGAAATTCTGCTCACTCACTGCAACGGAGGAACAAGTGGTTGCATTATTGAGCATTGACGAGGCAATAAATGGCGAGGCTCAGACAGTACGCTTCGGTGCCAACCCACCATCTTGTAACTTATTTGATTCTGCAAGCTCGGGGCCAAATAACGATGTTCACTCGGATGCAGAAAATCATAATCCAAATGCTCTTTCTCCTGACACATCACTCAATGTTCTTCCTACCATCTCCCCACCCAATGCGCTTCCTACCAACACACCACCGATAAGTGCACGCTCAGTACCTCCAGGCAGAGATAATTTATTAACATACCAAGTGGAAAATCAATGTAAATATCATGAAAATTCTGTGAAAAAATTAGAAGAAATTATTGAGAGTTTAAGTAGTTTAAGCAATTATTTTAGAAGAAATGTTGAACTAGAAGAAGCCAAACTTCAACTAGAGCGAGAGAAGTTTGAGTTTAAAAAAAATGAAAAAAAGAAAAGCAAACTAATATTAAAACAATTAAAATTAAAAGCAAGAATATGTGAATATTAGTTTTAAGTATAGGTTTAAGTTTTGAAAAAAAACAATGAATTTCTTAATGTCCTTTTGAGTTCCAATGTAAATATTAGTTTTAGATATAGTTTAAGTGTCCTAAGTGTGGCTTATTAATGAATTTATTTATGTTAATGTATATAGTTCCTTTGAAAGCGAAAAGACTGATGAATTTATTTTAAGTTTTTGATTTATTATTTAAAAACTTTTGGATATACGGTGTATATTCTGATTTTTTAATCACCATTTAAGCTACGAAAAGGCTGTGAATTGTTTTTCATACTAACTATTTTTTTTTTTAAACTACAGAATAAAGTTTTTTTATTATCATGAAACTAAACTATTTCTTATTTCGTCTCTTAGATTTCTAGAAATATTTGCCGCATTAGTTTCCGCTTCCTCAATGTTCTCAGTATCCAATAAATGTTTATCTTCTGAGGGAAATACTTCTGAAGATTGCAAATCAGCCTTAAATTGCAAACAAATATTGTGCAAAACGCAGCAAACGTTCATTATTGCTGAAACCTTTTGGGGAGCATAATGCAGTTCCCGTGCGGCCAAAAGACATCGAAACCTTCCTTTCAGCATTCCAAATACTCGTTCAATGATCGAACGCCCTTTGGCATGGCAATTATTGAACCGGCATTCCGCTGAATTTTCGGCTGCGTTTCGATAAGGAGTTAACATCCATGGTTCCAGCGGATATCCTGAGTCACCTTAAATTATTTAACTCAATTAGTAATAAATAAAAGATACACAAGTATTATTTGCTGCTAACCAAGAATCCGTATCCCTCTCTCGCCATTGTCAAAACGAGATTGTAAAGCCCTTCTTTCGCTGGACAGGTTCCATACATGGGAATCATGGCATCCACCACCGTATCGCGCGTCAACAGCTCTAATTCTCATCTTGTGGTCACACATCTAAGAATTTTAATTTGAAACCTTTTGTTGAAAACTTTTATGATAATGCAATACTTACAACCATTGCATTCATACTGTGCTTCAGTTTTCTGTTATAGTACAAATGCTCATTCCTTGTTGGTCTTGTCATTTGTACATGTGTGCCATCTATTGCAAACAACACGCCCGGAATTCCACAATTTTCATAGAAATATAATTTCGCCTCTGTTTCCTCTGCGTCCGTACTTGCAAAATTAATGTGTCGTTGACATAGCCTTTTCTCAACTGCTTTACACACTTCAATGAGGCAGCGTGACATTGATTGCTGAGAAAGGCCTACGTGTTGGTCTTGACCAATTTGGTGTTGGTATCCTCCTTGCCCCAATGATTTCAGTGCGGCGGCCAGCTTAATAATTGGGGGAATTGCTGTCGATTTTCGAGGAGTGCTTAACTCCGGCGTAATGGCATTTAGCACGTACCGAAACGCTTGCTTGTTTAGGCGTAAATTTTGCGTAAAACTGTAAAGGGATAATTATAAATACATAAAATATAAATAGAAATAAACCAATCCTTTTACCATTTATCATTGAGAGTGAATATGTTGGCCTTATCCCTAAGCGCTCTCAATTGCACTCGTTCCGCCACTTGGTCTTCATCTGCTTCCAGCCATATCGCCACTGAATCCATTTGGTATTTTTTTTATCAAGGACTTTCACTAATATTAAATAAATTTAACACAACAATTGAGTTCTTAAATGCACAATCTTCACAATCGCAATGTTGGCAATTTCATCTTCTTTATTTTGATTTTAGTTTCTTTCTTTATTTTGCTTTGCGTTTGACATTTGGCAAACAGTGTTGCTCTCTTTTTTCGAATATCTCCGAAAGTTGATTCGAACGAACTATGGAGTACGAATGGGGCTTCGATTCGAATTTGGCTTTCGAATAGAACAACCTTTCGAATGGAACTACAGAGTAAGGGCCCAGAACTTTTTAGCATTCCAGGAGGACAAATTCTCCATATTGAAAACAAAAAATTTGTTTTATATTTATTTTAACACATAAATAACGAATAAGATAACATTGTTAAAGGAAGCAAAAACAATTCAAAGTTGCTATAAACACAAGTCAAATAAGTTAATAGTACACTGCGGTGCATAATTATAGCACCGAAACATATTTCCGTAGATTTTTGGCAATTTTTTTTGTTGACAGTGTTGTTAATTTTCTTCCATATAAAAAATTTCGAACATTCTTTGTATGGAAGGAAATGAATGACACCGGAAAAAAATTCCAAAAATCAACGTTATTTCGTAGACATATGAAACTCACTTTATTATACTAAAATTGAATGGTGCNCTCTCTTTTTTCGAATATCTCCGAAAGTTGATTCGAACGAACTATGGAGTACGAATGGGGCTTCGATTCGAATTTGGCTTTCGAATAGAACAACCTTTCGAATGGAACTACAGAGTAAGGGCCCAGAACTTTTTAGCATTCCAGGAGGACAAATTCTTCATATTGAAAACAAAAAATTTGTTTTATATTTATTTTAACACATAAATAACGAATAAGATAACATTGTTAAAGGAAGCAAAAACAATTCAAAGTTGCTATAAACACAAGTCAAATAAGTTAATAGTACACTGCGGTGCATAATTATAGCACCGAAACATATTTCCGTAGATTTTTGGCAATTTTTTTTGTTGACAGTGTTGTTAATTTTCTTCCATATAAAAAATTTCGAACATTCTTTGTATGGAAGGAAATGAATGACACCGGAAAAAAATTCCAAAAACCAACGTTATTTCGTAGACATATGAAACTCACTTTATTATACTAAAATTGAATGGTGTAACAACCATCGTTTTTACATATTAATCTACTTCTGTAACAACCATCGTTTTTACATATTAATCTACTTCATTGTTTTATGTTATACCATAAATGTTATGTTAT
>NW_016157831.1:14344-17211 GCF_001687245.7 Rhagoletis zephyria | reverse complement strand
AGTAATAAACATAAATATACTTGAGAGATTTTCACTCATATGGTAGGCAATAACTTTCACCTGTGGAGACGCGTCGTTAGCTAGTCTTTCAATGTTGTAAAGGGTAAAATCCCAACAAACATTTAGGTTTGAGCTCAATTCGAGGTTAATTGAGAACTAAGGTATTTCTCAAATCTCCAATGTTGTTTCTCAACAGTACCTCAAGTGGAGGATCATAGCGTTCTCAACAAAAAGGGCATTTTTCTTTGTATGAAAAAATGACTGTTTCTCAAGTTGAGAAAATGCTAGTTCTCAACTTGAACTCTAATGTAATTCTCCAATTGGTCTCAAACATATCATTGAAATACTGAAATTAAAATAGTAAAATACATTATACCTTTTTGATTGAAACGACATACATAGATGAATTTAAATATTAATTTTTCATTTTATTACTCCTTTTGTATTATGTAGTTAATCAATATAGAATTACAATAATTCACTTCACAGTATACAGGCCGACAGTAATTTTACCACTTGATTCACTTCGAGTTTTATCTTCTCTCAAGATTATTTGAGGATACTTTGAAGATTATTTACTTTTTGTTGGTAATTTTCGTCTTTATATAGCTTTCGTTTTTTACTTGATAATTAAAAATTTTTGCACTATTACTTTTTGCGTATCTGCGCGTCGGTTAGAGATGAGTTAGAGAATGATGTTGGATATCAACTTGAGAACTATGAATTTCTCCAAGGTTGGAGAAATATTTTGTTGGTGTTTATTGGGATGTTATTGATTAAGGCTAAAAGGCGGTTACACTGTTCAACTTTCACAGGCGATTAGTTGAATCAAAAGTTTACATCATTTAACTGCAATTTAAACAATGTATACGCCTATTAAATACAATGAATGTGTACGATTGGAAAATAATAATATTTTGAACGAAACTTTTCGAAAATTTCATTAATGCTATAAAACTCGAAAAGGAGGGTAAGGAGGACATTTTTGCTCAAAAGGAGAACAGAGAAGGACAAAATTTTTGAGGAGGGCAAATCACGTTTGAGGAGGACAATCCTCCTCAAAGGAGGACGGTTGGTCAGCTTAGCAATGAACAGTATTGTCAAGTAAAAAAGAATGACAATTTATTTAACAAGGTTTTTCAGTGGGAAAAATAAGAAAATAAGTAAATTTAATTTTCTTTAAGGAGCTAAGGAGAAAATGAATTTTTATAGCTTTTTGCTCCAGCTCCGCTCTACCCAAAATCTTTTGCTCCTTTGCTCTGCTCCGCTCCGAAGCCCTACTTTTTTAGCCCTTATTGGGTAAGTCTCTTAGAATGGCTTCACTTAAGATATCTTCTGGTTATACATACACGAAATGGAAAATGTGATCATGAAGATGCGCTTCATATATAAGATATGTAGAAATTTGCTAATGGTGGTAAGGCAAAGCATTCAAGACTGCGTGAAGGCGCCAAATATTTTTCCAAGTTACATCAAAGTCAAAGGAAATTTGTTCTTTTATAATTTAAAAATTTTGAGCGTTTCATACAACCACATCATTCAGCTGTACGGATTGTGCCACAAAACTGCATTGCTTATAATATCGGAAATTACTTCAAAACAGGGACCAAAAATAAGAGGCGCCACGCCCCGTTATCCGAAATCAAGCAAACTTCACATATTTAAACCATCTGCATGATAGCCCGAATATGCCGCATAAATTTGGTTGAAACCGGTGAAGCCGTTCTCAAGTTATATGGTCACACCAAAAACGTTCACTTATTTTTATATTTTAGTTAGTATTGGTGGTGCCACGCCCCCTTTTCCGAATTCGGGAAAACTTTGCATAAACCATCTGCATGATAGATCGAATATACCACATAAATTTGGTTGAATTCGGTGAAGCCGTTCTCAAGTTATGAGGTCACACCAAAAACGTGCACTTATTTTTATATATAAGACTAGCTATACCCTGCCACGCTTTGCTGTGGCATTCCTGTTACATGGATGATAAATTATTAACGAAACAAAGCATACGTTTCATATGAGTTTGATTTTGTAATAAGTACTTGTGTGCACATAATATTTGTCGTGTTTCCCATCTCTGCATTGATATCAAGGATATCTGGTTTGCCGACACGGGAACACGCAACATCTAAGAACTAATCCGCATCTCACTCTAAACCACACTTTTCCAAAGGATAACCTTGAGCATTAGTGATTGTGATTCCGAATGTCAATCGAATTGGAAATTGCAGTCTTTAAAATTGAAATCGTGTATCTGTCGGAATCATGGGAATTCTTCACCTTTGAAAGGCCACGTAAAAATCTTTACTTACTCTACGTTCTGCATCAATTTCTTAACTGCGAGTCGCGTACCGTTGCGGAGTTTTAGCTGATTAATATTCCGCAACGTGATATTTGGCACACCTATTTTCAATTCAGTATGTGGGGTCATCCCTGGAAGATCAATCGAGCTCAAAAATTCCGTTGGATAATTAACTGATTCGTCTTTTTCCACAACGGTGTTTATCGACGTATATGTTATTGTTAAAGCGACTTATGCATTTCCCGCTTAAACAAAGAACAGCGAACACACAGATGCACTTGTTTTTAAAGGTACTTCGCTCGTGTTTAATTGGGTATGAATTTTTTATGTAATTCTGAAATATCTCTTCGCTGAACTTAGTGAAGTGATACGTCGCTGGCATTTTCAGCTATAGTCAACGCTAACCCAGCTTGGCTGTCACACGGTACTTTGATCATCACCGACACTCCACTCCCGGGGTAATTTTTGGCATGGTATTAAGCTACTGCTTACAAACCACACTGGGGCTCTGCACGAATGCATCCCTGGATAAATCCCAGCTCATTGCCCAGCAGGCTAA
>NW_016157831.1:13127-13572 GCF_001687245.7 Rhagoletis zephyria | reverse complement strand
ATGTGCACCTATAAACCATACGGACTCATTGAGCTCGATACACAAACACTCGCAAAGGTAATCCCTACCTCCCCAACTACTCTAACTCGACCACAACTCTAAACCTGGGCTCGAATCGTCACATACGAACAAAACGTCACGTCGTCACGTAAAAACAAATTTTTCAGATTATGACGTACGTGAACATAGTCTTTGTCTCATTCAGCTTATACTGCCTGACATATCACGTAATTTTCTTTCGTATGGTTTTCGATCCGTGAACGGACGTTACGATTTGAGCCCTGGTCTCCCGCTCTCCCTTAGCTAAACAGTTGTCACTTTGAATGCTGGATTGAATAACATTAGTGGTGTTCACCAAAGTGAGCAAGTGGCCTGGCAGTCTGGTAAAAGAGCAGACCAGCTCAAGCAACGACTGTTGTCAATACCACTCTTATTTAGTTGATGT
>NW_016157831.1:0-13102 GCF_001687245.7 Rhagoletis zephyria | reverse complement strand
CAAACTAAGGCCATAAACGAATATTCCAACTTCGTACGCTACATTAAAAATCGTAACACTAAAATCGACGAGGCTGATCCTCCAGAAGTGTGTCCAGACGCAAACTATGGACCAGCAGTAAGGATAAAACGCTCACATGCCAACGATTATTCACCACACTCTGTGCAGAAGATTTTTAAAGATTCACTTCCAGCTGGTGAACGTACACCTGAAAACACACCGCACCTGTTTGCACCGCCAATAAAGGAAAAGATGACCGCCTATGAAAAGTTTTGCCAGGAAAACTTCTTACCGTTATACTCTGTTGATTTGAGTCCGCCACGTCAGATGGTTGGTGGCGAGATAGCGATGCAGCAGCGTGCAGAGTTGTATTCATTATTATTACACCATAAGGCAGTTTTCGAAGAATCAACATGCGCAACCCCATTTGCCGTACACAGCATCGACACGGGCGAGCATCTTCCAATCGCCTTGCCACCGTATCGATTATCACCGCAACGAAAGATCCTGTTAAGAAAGGAAATAGATGAAATGTTAAGAGTTGGTGTCATCGTAGAGTGCGAATCGCCATGGGCAGCTCCTGTGGTTATCGTGCCCAAAAAGTCAGGCGACATCCGAGTTTGCATCGACTACCGAGAACTAAACGCCATAACCAAGCCAGATCGGTATCCGCTCCACGAGTCGACGATTTGCTGCATGAAGTAAAAGCTACTAACTACATGTCAACGTTGGATCTGCAGGCAGGCTATTGGCAAATCGGTGTTAAGAGCGAAGACCAGGACAAGACCGCATTTATTACCCCGTTTGGTACGTACAGATTTACGCGCATGCCTTTTGGATTGCGAAATGCGCCGGCAACGTTTCAGCGGCTGATTGATCGACTGAAAGCATCTTTAAGTAAGCTCACGATATTTGCGTACCTTGACGACATCATCCTATGTTCCAGTAGCTTCGAGGAGCACCTTAAAGATCTCAGCAAGCTTTTTGAACGGATAAGCCAATTTGGCCTTAAGGTCAACAAAGGAAAATGTCGGTTTGCTTGTCGCGAGGTTAAATATCTTGGACACATCCTAACATCAGCTGGCATACGAGTAGATCCAGATAAGGTCACTGCAATATCACTGCGTAAACCTCCGAAAAACACCAAAGAGTTGCTATCGTTCCTCCAAGCTTGTTCGTGGTATAGGCGTTTCGTACCACAGTTTGCAGATGTCGCAAAACCACTTTCACAGTTGACCAAAAAGAATGCTACTTGGGTATGGACAGATGACCAACAAGGTGCGTTTGACAAATTGAAACAGTTGTTGATAACGTCGCCCATCCTGAAGCAAGTCGACGAAACTATTCCATTTATTTTGAAAACCGACGCTAGTGGATACGCTCTAGGAGCAGTTTTGATCCAGGGGGAGAGTGCTGATGAACACCCCATATAATACGCGAGTAGGCTTTTGACTAAAGCGGAGCAAAACTACTCTACCATTGAAAGAGAAGCTCTTGCCATCGTGTGGGCTGTCCAAAAGTATCGTGGCTACATTGAGGGATCCGAGGTAAAACTCATCACAGACCACCGGCCGCTTAAATGGCTTATGTCACTCAAATCACCGACTGGACGCCTAGCTCGATGGGCACTGCTCCTACAGCCATATAATCTGACCATCGACTATAAACCTGGTAGAATAAATGTCGTGGCAGACATGTTGTCAAGGCCACCTTGTGCGGATGGACATGAATCCAAAGAATCATGCAATATATGCTCGTTCGCCGCTGATCTTCCACGTCTAGGAGCGAAGGAAATACTGCCAGCTTAGTGATCCCACTTTAAAAGTAATTATTGATTGTTTCGAGGGAGAAACTGATGATGTGGTGCATTGGAGTAAACGAGGTTTCACCATGAATGACGGCGTGCTTTACTGCTACAACGACGAGGAGAGCGAGGAGGCCCAGCTAGTTGTTCCAGAATCCGATCGCCCGGCTATTTTAAATAACTTCCACAATAAAGACACTGCCGGTCATTATGGAATCGACCGGACGTTGTCTAAAATATCATCGCGTTACTATTGGCCAGGTATGCGAAAAGACGTTGAGAAACATGTCCGGAACTGTATCGAGTGTCAACGCTATAAGGTAACCAACTTGAAGCCAATGGGACAGTACCAGACAGTTTCCAGCAAACAGCGTTTTGAAGCCATAGCCATTGATCTGTTTGGACCACTACCACCAGACGCGAATGGCCTGCAGTGGATTTATATTATTGAAGACGTGGCTAGTCGCTGGGTGGAACTGTTCCCACTGAAAGAAGCATCCGCTGAAAACTGTGCTAAAACGCTTATAGATGAGGTATTCTTGCGCTATGGAGTCCCAAGGCGGATAATAAGCGACAACGGTGTGCAATTCGTGTCAGGTGTGATGCAGAAGGTTGCTTTCTGTCTGGATATATGCTAAGTGTTTACGCCATTCTATCACCCTCAAGCAAATCCTGTGGAGCGGAAGAATCGAGATTTGAAGACGCAGTTGTCCATATTAGTAGGAAGACAACATCGTAACTGGGCAGAGAAGTTGCCAGCCATACGATTTGCGATGAACACCACACGATGCCAAAGTACTGGGCATACTGCTGCGTTTCTTACATTTGGGCGTGAATTACGCACAATCGACGACGTCAGCATGACTTAAGAGCTATCATTCACTCCGAAAATTTCATTGCTGAAATCACACCGTATCTTAGCACGCTCGCCGACGTGTTCAAGGCTACGCAAGAATATGAGCACAAACGACAAGACGCTAATAAAGCCGTCACCAATCCCCGACGACGCGACCAAGAAGGTCTAGAAATTGGAGCAAAAGTGCTTGTGACAACTCACGTTTTGAGTAATGCTGCAAAGGGTGTAGCCCCAAAGTTTATTCCACGCCGAGATGGGCCTTACGTGATTGTTGACAAACAAGGTGCCACCTCCTACGTAATTGCTCATGAGGACAATCTCCAGTATCCTTTGGGCACATACCATGCATCATCATTGACACCATATCGTAGCTCTGACAATGTTCCTGAAGCACCAGTCAACATGTTAAGACGTCGAGGACGACCTCGAAAGATTACCAAATAGGATACATCATCGGGTCGATTTCTGTATCCTAGGGGGAGACTGTAACAACCATCGTTTTTACATATTAATCTACTTCTGTAACAACCATCGTTTTTACATATTAATCTACTTCATTGTTTTATGTTATACCATAAATGTTATGTTATCTGATATACATGTGGACTCACTGTAATGTCCTGTCGAAAATACAACCCTGTGCTGTGCATTTGGGTACGCAAAAAAATGCATCACTGACGTTCTGCATTGTCATGATTGCCTATAAATATTCATGTAAGCATTGAAACTGCGCTCATTTTCATTTTGCATTCGTACGCGCTAGTTCGTTCAATACTGCTTTGGACAACTGGCCTTAATAAAGCAAATAAAAGAAAATACAAGAACACGCGTTTATATTAATCGAAGCACTGCAATTTTGTATGCGACTCTCGTCCGGATTATCGGACAGGTCCATATAAAGGAGTGGTTACGGTCGCTACCAAAAATTATTAGAATTCGTTGGCTTAGCCAATCCTATGCACTACAATCTAAGGAAAAGCAAGTACAACATTTCAATGGGCTATAAAACTGCATACGCAAAACTTTTCGCAAAACTCTTAAAAAAAGTGCAAAATTTTGGCGAAAATGCGCTGAATTTTTTATATTTGCACAAAGTTTGAAATGTGAATTTGTATGGTGTGTGTTTGTTATAGAATGAACTATATTTTTTTAAGAAAATATTTAAAAATAAATAATATAAAAATAAAAAGCTGTTTTGTATTGGATTAAACAGGCCTGCGAAATCTAACTTTTCCCCGTTCCAATAATTATGTTATATTTTTTTAATATCTAGGTCCACACTTAAATTGTCCTAATTTTTAGCAGATTTTTGCCATGAAAAAAAGGTTAAGCCTTCTGTAATTAGTAGTCGAAAACTGATAACAAAACATTTTTTCTAACATGTTGAATATCTTCTTTCTGTTTAATTTATTTGGTTAAAATCTTATTTTTTAGGCGAATGCCGAAAAAGTGCAAGTTCCTGATCAGGTGCACGACTGAGGGGTCATACATAAATACTACCCAGTAGATAATATCAGGAGCTAAAATCGTATCCAAAAGGTTTTCTGAAAGTAATTCCTTTCTCCTTCATTTTTTGTATGGAGCGGCACAAATTGAAAGGCTTCTGCTACTCAAAAAAGAGCTTTCAGAAGGGCTTTTGTAGGACGCCGTTTGAAGAAGTTCTTTTAAAGTTTTTCTTAATTTATAAAAATCATACTTTAAGGAATTTATTTAATTTAATGCCTATTGAATCTTATTTGTAATGCTAAGTAATAAACATAAATATACTTGAGAGATTTTCACTCATATGGTAGGCAATAACTTTCACCTGTGGAGACGCGTCGTTAGCTAGTCTTTCAATGTTGTAAAGGGTAAAATCCCAACAAACATTTAGGTTTGAGCTCAATTCGAGGTTAATTGAGAACTAAGGTATTTCTCAAATCTCCAATGTTGTTTCTCAACAGTACCTCAAGTGGAGGATCATAGCGTTCTCAACAAAAAGGGCATTTTTCTTTGTATGAAAAAATGACTGTTTCTCAAGTTGAGAAAATGCTAGTTCTCAACTTGAACTCTAATGTAATTCTCCAATTGGTCTCAAACATATCATTGAAATACTGAAATTAAAATAGTAAAATACATTATACCTTTTTGATTGAAACGACATACATAGATGAATTTAAATATTAATTTTTCATTTTATTACTCCTTTTGTATTATGTAGTTAATCAATATAGAATTACAATAATTCACTTCACAGTATACAGGCCGACAGTAATTTTACCACTTGATTCACTTCGAGTTTTATCTTCTCTCAAGATTATTTGAGGATACTTTGAAGATTATTTACTTTTTGTTGGTAATTTTCGTCTTTATATAGCTTTCGTTTTTTACTTGATAATTAAAAATTTTTGCACTATTACTTTTTGCGTATCTGCGCGTCGGTTAGAGATGAGTTAGAGAATGATGTTGGATATCAACTTGAGAACTATGAATTTCTCCAAGGTTGGAGAAATATTTTGTTGGTGTTTATTGGGATGTTATTGATTAAGGCTAAAAGGCGGTTACACTGTTCAACTTTCACAGGCGATTAGTTGAATCAAAAGTTTACATCATTTAACTGCAATTTAAACAATGTATACGCCTATTAAATACAATGAATGTGTACGATTGGAAAATAATAATATTTTGAACGAAACTTTTCGAAAATTTCATTAATGCTATAAAACTCGAAAAGGAGGGTAAGGAGGACATTTTTGCTCAAAAGGAGAACAGAGAAGGACAAAATTTTTGAGGAGGGCAAATCACGTTTGAGGAGGACAATCCTCCTCAAAGGAGGACGGTTGGTCAGCTTAGCAATGAACAGTATTGTCAAGTAAAAAAGAATGACAATTTATTTAACAAGGTTTTTCAGTGGGAAAAATAAGAAAATAAGTAAATTTAATTTTCTTTAAGGAGCTAAGGAGAAAATGAATTTTTATAGCTTTTTGCTCCAGCTCCGCTCTACCCAAAATCTTTTGCTCCTTTGCTCTGCTCCGCTCCGAAGCCCTACTTTTTTAGCCCTTATTGGGTAAGTCTCTTAGAATGGCTTCACTTAAGATATCTTCTGGTTATACATACACGAAATGGAAAATGTGATCATGAAGATGCGCTTCATATATAAGATATGTAGAAATTTGCTAATGGTGGTAAGGCAAAGCATTCAAGACTGCGTGAAGGCGCCAAATATTTTTCCAAGTTACATCAAAGTCAAAGGAAATTTGTTCTTTTATAATTTAAAAATTTTGAGCGTTTCACCACATCATTCAGCTGTACGGATTGTGCCACAAAACTGCATTGCTTATAATATCGGAAATTACTTCAAAACAGGGACCAAAAATAAGAGGCGCCACGCCCCCTTATCCGAAATCAAGCAAACTTCACATATTTAAACCATCTGCATGATAGCCCGAATATGCCGCATAAATTTGGTTGAAACCGGTGAAGCCGTTCTCAAGTTATATGGTCACACCAAAAACGTTCACTTATTTTTATATTTTAGTTAGTATTGGTGGTGCCACGCCCCCTTTTCCGAATTCGGGAAAACTTTGCATAAACCATCTGCATGATAGATCGAATATACCACATAAATTTGGTTGAATTCGGTGAAGCCGTTCTCAAGTTATGAGGTCACACCAAAAACGTGCACTTATTTTTATATATAGACTAGCTATACCCTGCCACGCTTTGCTGTGGCATTCCTGTTACATGGATGATAAATTATTAACGAAACAAAGCATACGTTTCATATGAGTTTGATTTTGTAATAAGTACTTGTGTGCACATAATATTTGTCGTGTTTCCCATCTCTGCATTGATATCAAGGATATCTGGTTTGCCGACACGGGAACACGCAACATCTAAGAACTAATCCGCATCTCACTCTAAACCACACTTTTCCAAAGGATAACCTTGAGCATTAGTGATTGTGATTCCGAATGTCAATCGAATTGGAAATTGCAGTCTTTAAAATTGAAATCGTGTATCGGTCGGAATCATGGGAATTCTTCACCTTTGAAAGGCCACGTAAAAATCTTTACTTACTCTACGTTCTTCATCAATTTCTTAACTGCGAGTCGCGTACCGTTGCGGAGTTTTAGCTGATTAATATTCCGCAACGTGATATTTGGCACACCTATTTTCAATTCAGTATGTGGGGTCATCCCTGGAAGATCAATCGAGCTCAAAAATTCCGTTGGATAATTAACTGATTCGTCTTTTTCCACAACGGTGTTTATCGACGTATATGTTATTGTTAAAGCGACTTATGCATTTCCCGCTTAAACAAAGAACAGCGAACACACAGATGCACTTGTTTTTAAAGGTACTTCGCTCGTGTTTAATTGGGTATGAATTTTTTATGTAATTCTGAAATATCTCTTCGCTGAACTTAGTGAAGTGATACGTCGCTGGCATTTTCAGCTATAGTCAACGCTAACCCAGCTTGGCTGTCACACGGTACTTTGATCATCACCGACACTCCACTCCCGGGGTAATTTTTGGCATGGTATTAAGCTACTGCTTACAAACCACACTGGGGCTCTGCACGAATGCATCCCTGGATAAATCCCAGCTCATTGCCCAGCAGGCTAAGGCAGCTAGAGTATGACTACTCCAATGGAGTCCCACAATGAATACACGGTGAAACGGTCACATCTTGCGCCACCGCTTCATCAGCCTGCCCGCATATCTCTCTCTCTCTCTCTCTTTCTCTCTCGCATATCAGGCATATGAAGTGCGTAGCTGACTTGATGTGCACCTATAAACCATACGGACTCATTGAGCTCGATACACAAACACTCGCAAAGGTAATCCCTACCTCCCCAACTACTCTAACTCGACCACAACTCTAAACCTGGGCTCGAATCGTCACATACGAACAAAACGTCACGTCGTCACGTAAAAACAAATTTTTCAGATTATGACGTACGTGAACATAGTCTTTGTCTCATTCAGCTTATACTGCCTGACATATCACGTAATTTTCTTTCGTATGGTTTTCGATCCGTGAACGGACGTTACGATTTGAGCCCTGGTCTCCCGCTCTCCCTTAGCTAAACAGTTGTCACTTTGAATGCTGGATTGAATAACATTAGTGGTGTTCACCAAAGTGAGCAAGTGGCCTGGCAGTCTGGTAAAAGAGCAGACCAGCTCAAGCAACGACTGTTGTCAATACCACTCTTATTTAGTTGATATACATCCTTATTCTTCGCAGCAAGAATAGCTCGTTCACTGAGCCTGTAATTAATTTTCTTAATTAAGAAACATTCTTTCCATCAGTTCTCCTTTCGATGTTCCTTAGTTGCAAAAATTATCAGGCAATACAATTCGTCTTAATCTCTCGTTAGCTGGCAGCTTTCCGTTCCCAATGTCCAGTACTTGTCGCGAAAATCCCTCGGATGCAGTGTATATATGTATGTTCGTCTAGCGACAATGTTGACTATTTCAGGTAAGCATTTATCTAGTGTTAATCAAGAAATTACAGACAATGTTTGCGTAAAATCTCCTGAGGGCAATATCAATACATTCCCGAATGGTTGAACGTTTCCATGCAAATCCCGCGACAATGGATCAAGGACCCCAGCAATTTTTTATGTGCCATCGTGCACTGATCTCAAATAATTAGTTTAAATACTTTCAGAACTGGAACGTCGCTTCCCATTCGAACGACGTGGCCAAGCCAGAGGAGCCGCTGTATTTTCATTCGCTACACTATGTCTATTTCGTTGTAAAGCTTATACAACTCATCGTTCCATCGTCTGCGGTACTCCCGTCGCCAACGCGCAGAGGCCTGTAAATCTTCCCTAAGATCTTTCTCTCCAATACTTCAAGAGCCGTCTCATCGAATGTTGTCATTGTCTAAGCTTCTGCGCCATATACCAGCATGGGCATGATGAGTGACTTATATAGTGTGGTTTTTGTACGTCGAGAGAGAACTTTACTCCCGAATTGCCTACTCAGTCCAAAGATGCATTTGTTGGCTAGAGTGATTCTGCATTGGATTTCCATACTGACATTATTATCGGTGTTAATGCTGGTTCCCAAGTAAACGACATTCTCTACTTTCTCGATATTACAACTGGCAACAGTAATGTGGGTGTCAAGACGGGACTGCTCTGACTTTTTGTTTGATGACAGGAGATACTTCGTCTTGTCTTCGTTGATCACCAAACCCAATCGCTTTGCTTCTTTACCCAACTTGGAAAAGGCAGGACAGACTTCGACGTTTTTGTTACCGATGATATCGATGTCATTAGTATACACCAGAAATTACACGCCCTTGTAAAAAATTGTTCCTGAGTGGTTCAGTTCTGCAGCTCTTATTATCTTAACACTTGCATCATGCGATCATAAATGCCCATCTGAATTCGCTTTAATTTGGGAATGTTTGTTTGGGCATATAACAGGAGTTCACAATAGTAATAGTAATCATAATCATAATAATATTATCTGATGTTATTCAAAATTTCTTTATTCGCAATATAATTAGGCCAAAAACATAGTGGAGCGGCGAGCAAAGAGCATCGAGCAAAGCGTCGATTTAAAACGCATATGTTTCACGTATATATCTAATACTTCTAAATCGATAGTAACGTATCTTCACAATGTGTTTTTATTCCGCAATCAAAGGGAGACAGCCTATCAAATAAATGTTTGCTTGTGTTAGTATAAATGCATGATTCACATATATGTAATACTCCTATATTGGCAGTAAGAGCTAGTACCGTCCGAAAACACTACAGTACAGATATATCAATAAACACGTACGAAAGAAAAGGAACACATACGTTTATAAATAAAAATGTACACAACACATATACAAAAACGGCACTCAAGTACACAATACATTGACAAAAATGGTACTAGACTGTCTCGCTTTGATTTCGGAATGCTTACACATTGAGAACAGAGAACGTATATTTATAGAGAAGGTCCAAGAACTGTGAATGCCACATTTTTCGAGCCAACAAAACTGGCGAAGCGCATTTTAAGAGCGACAAATATTTGGAATAGACAGAGCTAAATCTCACGAGAGCGTTTGGCATGTTAATTAAATATGAATATTGATGATTTTTGTGAGTGTTTGATTTTTTGAGAAAATAATTGTTTTAGGAAAAAAATTTAATTATTTTTTTGGTGATTTGTACAAGTAACATGAAATTAAATTGAAAATATTATATAACATTTTCCGATTTTTTGTGACATTTTATTAATGATTGCAAATAGAAAACGCCCATAAGTGTTTGTGTTTTTTGTGAAAACATTCTGTGAAAAAATCCCTTTTTCCTGTGATTTCTACAAATACTGTAAAAATAAATCGAAAAGGTTATATAGAGGTTGATTTTTGTAATATTTTGTTAGATTTTCAATTATAAAACTTTATTGGAGTAAAATTTTTTTGTAAATAGATTTTTAGGGAAAAAAATAATTTCTTCTCGGTGATTTGTACACACAACGTTAAAATAAATCGAAAATATTATATCACATTTTCCAATTTTAGTGATATTTTCAAGTAAAAAACTGTATTGGTATTGGACTAAAAAAAACAAAAACCTGTGAAAAAATCATTTGTGACTTTTGTAGGCCTCTCGCTAAACTAAGCCGAAACTATTTAAGCATTTTTTCCAAATTTTCGATATTTATGGAAATAACGCAGTTTTTAAACCTTTTGGACATGTAAATTTAAAAAAAAAAAAAAAAAAACTGAAAAAAATTATTTTTCATTTTTTTGTAGAGATCTCCTTAAACTAAGTCGAAAGTCTGTATGTTTTTTTTTCGTATTTCCGATATTTATGGAAATAATTCAACTTTTAATTATTTTCGACTTGGAAACTTTTTTTAAAATAATACTAAAAATTTGAAAACGTCGGATTTTCCCTGCAATTAGTAAAGATCGCTAATCTTAGCCGAAACTATTTAAAAAATTTTTCAACATTTTCAATATTTATGGAAATAATTAAGTTTTCAAATATTTTCTAATAAAGTCGTGTAAGAAGCTGCCATTGGATGGGTGGCAGCTTCGCTACTCATATGCATATTTGTCCCCCACATTGTCATTTACATATCAAATTAATTAATAAACCTAAATTTATAAAGCACATATTTGTATACTGCATTTCATTGATATTACCTATTTCTGCTACCAAATTTTTCATGCAAGCAAAAAGACAAACAAATGAAAATGTAAGTATGTATGCATTTATAAATGTACATATGTACATACATATATACGATTGTTCTGCCTTCGTCTTCCCCTCGCCGCTTCCATCAACACAAATTATTCAATTTCTGCGAATCGCCTCCAGATTGGCACGTGCGCGAAACCATTAACCCTACGTTTACGAAATATTTTGATTTTCGCATAACTTTGCATTGAATATGGCAATACTTGTACATTTTGTATGGAGAATAATATTAATTAATTTAAAATTCTGCATGTAACCGTGTTCTCGACGATACATGTAACTTTCATCAAGATTAACCATAAAAATTGTGCTTCATTAACAGTTGGAACCAGCTGAAACCGAAAAAACTATGTCCGCTAAAATGGGTTAAACACTGGCATTTTTTACACGCATACATGCATACTTTCATATACACATGTACAGTGGAGTACCACTAGCTTGGACATTGCATTGCTTGTACTTTGATGTGTTTGAATCTTTTATGGTACTGAAGATTTGCTTACGGTTGAAAAATATTAAAAATCGTCCGTGCATATATGTAAATATATTTTTATAAACGCTTTGAAGTGTAGAAAATTTTAATATTAAAAAATAAATAAAATAATTTTTTTGTATATATATAAATTGTGTTCAAGGCACATTGACCCACCTGTACAAAAATTGTGGCGCGTCATGGACAAAAATTTTACAATTTCGGACCGAAAAATATGAAAACGAGCTAAGTTGCCACGTTACATCTGTGAACTTCCGATAAAACCACATATTTTTGCGATTTTAGAAGTTTTGATTTTATTAAAAAAAAATCAATGTAATTTCCTGCAGAAAACGTACACTTTTATTTAATGTTTATTAAAATTACATCTCAAAAACTAGTTAATGATTGAAATATTGATATTTATGTAACATAGAAATAGAGTGTTTTGCCAAAAATTACCAAAAATTTCCAAAATTCGAGATAACTTATTTTACTGGATATAGAGAAATAGTTGCCACTTTTCACTTGGCTGGCCGAGATTTCTTCATTTTAAGATTTTAGAATTTTTGTGTCGGATTGAAAAAGTTGCGTTTGAGGGTGATGAATTTGCGGGGAGATGTGCTGCGGTTATTTTTATGAATGAATTTACTTGGCCTTGAGAAATGCGCGCATGCGTTTATGAAAGAAATAGTTATTGTTGTATTTGAGTATGCGTGTAATTATGTGCATATGTATGTATGCTGCCGTGAGTTGTAAATATGTACATTTGTGTGTATGTGCGTAGTATTCTGGCAGTAATATGCACATACATACATATACAGTGAAACCTCTCCTAACGGACACCTCTATTAGACGGACACCTCCCTTGGGCGGACATTTTTTCCTATACCAAGTTTTAAGTATAAATTTCGGAACAAATTACTCTCTCTTAAGCGGACACTCTCTTGGCCGGACGCGGACAGTTATTTTGCATAAAATTTACACAAAAAACTCTATTGAGCGGACGCGAACCTCTTATCAACGGACATTAAGATTTCTTTTCATAACAAATCAAACAAAAACCTCCATTGAGCGGACGCGAACTCCTCATAGGCGGACTACTAAATGGAAAAAGAGGACTTCCCGCATAAAATGTGATTGTTATGCACACATTTAGTTTACTTTGCGCAGTGGTTTAGGTTCGTTATTTGAATTACCAGAAACCCTTGGAGAATCCAATTCCAATTCTGATGAATTTATAACAATAGATAATAATAAATACATGGACCGAAAATTTAGATTTCTGGTTGGATTTTGTTACTGATAAAAACATGAAAACTATTGATGAAAAAGGTACTGACACTGAAAAAAATTAAAAATAAAACTTACGTCAATCGACAATTTCCCAGTTTTTTATGTAATGAATCTATGATTTTATGTAGTTTATGGACTAAAATGTAATATTTATTTTTATTTTGTTATTACTTAATATGTACTTACGCACATAAATGAAATATGCACTTTTGAAAAAAGACATGCTCATTTTTGTTTGAACGATGCAATATCAATATCTTTTATTCAAATGAGAAATAGTGACTATTCAATTAATTAAAACATTAAAAAGTACTAAAATAAGCTTCCCTTCCATTGAGCGGACACCTCTCTTGGGCGGACAAAAAATGACTGACGGTGAGTGTCCGCCCAAGGAAGGTTTCACTGTATATGTATGCATGTAAAAACTATACAGCTGCGAGAATGCATTTGCTTTTGCGGTCGTTCTCTTTACT
>NW_016157830.1:194131-197729 GCF_001687245.7 Rhagoletis zephyria | reverse complement strand
CAGTACGCTTGCATCGTTTACCTTCCTCGCCCGTCCATCGCATTTCGTGGATGGCGGTGATGTCAGCCTTTATTTTCCCTAGGACATCAACCAGCCGGGAAGAGGCACCATCCCGATTAAGAGTTCGGATATTCCAAGTGCATACCCTAAAATCATAGTCCTTCTTATGTTTGCCGTGATCGTCATTAAAAGAAAGGGGTATCATCCGAGGCATGTGTTGTTTTTCATTGGGCAGGGTTTTAACGTGGCGGGACCCAAACCCAGCGCACGCGGGCCACTCCCAGTTGAATGGCAGTCAAAAGCTTTGCAGTACTGGGAAATGTACAAAACATAGTGGTCAAAAGCGAATATCTCAACTAAACCCTGATGTATTTTTTAAATTCATAGCTCTACATACCTGTAAACCAGACGTTATTCAAAATAAAAAATGTAAAAAAAATAAACTTTTTTCCGTATACTCTGTAATATTCCTCCGCAATTTTGTAAGGTAAACTAATATTTTATAATCATTGCTTTGCAGCGAAATATCTTCTCTTAAATTATATACATAGCTAATGCGGACGTATTTAACATTTTGAGTATGCAGGTTTTTTATGCTGGTATATTCATTTATGCTAAATATATGTATTAACTTGATTTTGTTTTGTCACACTTAAGAAGTAAACGTCTTGGCTGTTCACCCAACCGGTCTATTGTTTTATCAATAATCTCAGATTGGTTCTGTGATACAAAACTTTCGGATTACGCTTAGAGAAGACACAAACCTAAAGACAAAGTAATAAACAATTGAACTATTTTTGCTCATTGTCGACTGCAGCCAGGTTTTTACCCTTTTCATATGGAAGTGCTTTGAAGTTAGAGAGAATAACTTGATACAGAACCGGATGATCCACATATCCACTTTTTAAATCAATTTACTAATTATTTTGTTAGCGTTGGGAGTATAATTTGTTATACAGTAAATATATAGGAAACACCTTGAAAGTTAGGGGGCCGAAATTATCAAGCAAGCATTTAGTGGTACTATTTTGAATATCTAGGCAAAAATTTGGAAGTTAGGGGGGCCGGGCTACCTACGCTACATATAATATGTAGATATATTTCACAAAGACAATACACAAAATCTCCTATGACGCCATATTTCTGTCAAAATTTTCAAGAGAGAGTTAGCGGTATCATAATCAGCGTCACCTTCGGTATTCGTTTCATCATGGATTGTACCATCAGATTCCAAGCGTATAACTTACCAGCATGCTGGTACAATATTTATTGCTTTACAAATGAGGTCGAGGAAAGATCGAAATAATTAGAGCCGAAATTTCATAATTTTTCTACCATTTTGTTAAATGTTTGGGGTATTCACAACGGTGTCGTAAGTGTCGTATTTTTGTATGTCGGAAAATCATTTGCTTTCCCCTTTCCAGTCAGGCTTTAGAGCTGGGCATGGATGTCCTACCGCAATGGTTAAAATTTTAGACAACTTACGAATTTCTTATGAGAAAGGTGAATTGTCCCTACTGTGTTTACTAGACTTCTCCAAAGCATTTGGTCTCCGTTGATCATACATTGTTCTGCTCAATGCTCACTTACTACTTCGGCTTTGGCAAAAATGCACTGTCCCTCATGAAAAGTTATTTATCAGGCAGAACCCAGCGTGTGAAGATTGGCTCAGTATCCTCAAAGACAAAGTCTGTGATCTGTGGCGTTCCCCAAGGGTCCATTTTGGGTCCGTTGCAATTTAGCACTTTCATCAATGATATTTTCTTGACTTTCCGATATGTAAATGCTCATGCATATGCAGATGATCTCCAGATATAATTATCTGGTCCATTCCAGGATGTAATTGGAACTACTGCAAACCTAAATCAGGACTTGTCTTCTGTTTCGCGATGAGCCACTCAAAACGGCCTCTGTCTTAACCCGGTGAAGTCGTATGTTCTACCTGTCTACAAGAAGAAAGTCAGTTTTAGCTACATTCCACCGGTTTGTCTCGGTACGACTTCTCTTGTATTAGTCGAAAAAATAACCAATCTGGGTTTTGTTATTAATTCTAACCTCACCTGTGTCGATCACATTTACTCCGTCGTGGGCAAAGTATATTGTACTCTAAGAAATTTTAAGGCAATCTGCACCATTTACTCCAACTCTTATCAAACAAAAGCTTGCGCGTCAATTAATTTTGCCATTATTACCTATTCTGAGTTGGTATACAGCAAGCTCGCCTCCAGGTCTTATTTAATACTTATTGATACCTTATTTAATAATGTTACGCGCTATGTCTATGGAATACGGAAATTTGATCCGCCTGGAGGTCTAGTTTACTAGGATGTAAAATTCCTGATTATTTAAAAGCCAGAAACTGTATTTTTCTTTTTAAACTGTTGAGTTCAAAAGAACCATATTACCTTTATAAAAAACAGATTTTTCCAAAATCTGAGCGATCTTATGATCTAATTGTGCCTGTCTTCAAACTAATCAGCTCCACAAGACTGTTTTTCATCAATGCTATTAGAATTTGGAACTCTATACCTGCTACCATTAGGAGCAAAATCAACAGAAGCAACTTCAGAAATACTCTTTATAATTATTTCTCTAAAAATTGATGAACCATTTACATATTTGCAATAATATATAATTAAGTGATTTTTTGAGCTTTGTTAACATACCAAAATGTTTGTATATATGTTATAAGTTTTATGTATCCGTATTATCTCTGTTTAATTGAATGTGTCACATGCGTTTGTATATATTTTAGAATTTTAATTTGCAATATATAAATATATATATATATATAAGTATTAATTTACTTTTATCATTGTTGTACTATAAAAGATTGAATCTTATTGTACTAATGCCTGAACCGAAATAAATGAAATATCTTCTGTTATACGCTTACATAGTTGTAACACAATAACAACAAAGTAGCATGACCATCCGGCGTATATTTATTTAATACATTTTGATGAACTGGACGTTCTGCGCATTCAGCAATTCTAGCGTGGGAACGATCGCAAACAGTTGAAACTGTAACACTATGCGACAGTCAAAATCGGGATGGGATGAAACCAACCGGAAATGTTATATCGGTCAAAAACAAGTTATACGTGTCCCGGCGTTTCGCTGGGTCACGTCTAGGAATCGAGATATATATATAACTATCATATAGGGGAAAATATCACCGGCGTTTCGCTGGGTCACGTCTAGGAATCGAGATATATATATAACTATCATATAGGGGTCGGCGTGGAAAAAAGTTTTGAGTAGCTTCTCCCTTTCCGCTGCATTGAGCGCGTTGTTGGTCGAGATCTACACGTCGTACGTAAATATATAAATAATGCGTTTATTGGAAATTTTTCCTCTACAACTTTGCCATTTAAATGTGCCACTTATTTCAAATAGAAATTTGCTAAACAAAAAATTGATTGGCTCATGAAAATTGTAGGGAAATGCGAGAAATGCAAAATTCGCGCGCAAATCGTAAAAAAATATAAAATACAAGATGGCGGACATTTCCCATATCGCAATTGGTGGAAAATTTTTCATTTTGTGTTCACCTAAACAGGAGACACCTAACTGCGCCAAAAATTTCTTCCCGGAT
>NW_016157830.1:189444-194106 GCF_001687245.7 Rhagoletis zephyria | reverse complement strand
TTTTTTTTAATCTCACGTCGATTTTCGTCTAAAGTGATTCTATAACTTCTACCGCTTCGACTTTGTTGCTTTTTCCATTTTTCCTAATAAAATAATCCTGGGACAAAGCTCAATAAAAATATTAAAATTAAATGTTAATAAGTCACAATAACATTGAGAAAAAATATTTCATTTTATTTTTAAATAGCTGTTTGTTTTGCACTAATCTACTTTTTGGGGTAAACTGTGCTTTAAATTTAGGAATATAAAGTGTCCGTTATTCCTTCATTTTCTAAAACCGTTATTCTTAAAAATAATTTATATTTGTTACGTATAATGGGTATTTCTGTGTTACTTATATTTAAAAATCTAAGCCGTGCGACAAAATGAGAAAAACGGTGACACATATATTGAATGCTTATTTGCGAATAACTCAGCGTTAAATTGTATAAAATGTATTGAAATGTAATACATAGAATATATATCGTCGTTTAAAGTACAAAACCGCGTTACTGACATTGGCTGCCAAAAATTGGATTTGCTCACACAAGCTCTTGGCTCAATCCTTATCCATTCGTCCTTACATATACTAGCCAGGAATGCGATTTGTTTATAAAAAAGAGAACCATTTTGAAATATGAGTGTTCTTACGCTCTAGAAAATAAATTCTACAACTTCACATACGCGGTTTTGCATTTTGCTGATATGCGGTTTTGCATTTTGTTGATACGCGGTTTTGCACTTTAAACGACTATATCATAATACAAAAAAAGAAGGTAGTTTCACTTTCAAACTGTGCTTATGACGTTTATGCTTTTCGTAAATTGCCCAAGTAGGACTGCCACCTAAACAAATTATTGTTTTGGAAATTTTAATGATTTTTAAAGGAACAGTTTTTGAAGAAAATTATAACACGCAAGCTAAATTTAGTTACTTCATCGTATTAGCAGAGCTGTCAATAAGTGTCTATTGATTTAAAATACATCAAATTGCCTTACCGCAAAAAATTTGGAATTATCTACAATCTTACCTGAAATGTTATTATATCTGCTCCTTTAAGAAATTTAGATATTAGGATGTTGCTTTGAGTTTGATCCTATTTAGTGGAAATACGAACAAGGGAATGGTTATAAAGTAGATTACCGTCAATGAAAGCACCATGGAAGCATACACTTATTTGTGATAATGCGTGATATAATCATAAAGAGGGAGGTAAAAAAATTTCCTTATTCTAGAGCTCCTTGTTATAGTTTATAGATAGATGAGTAGTTATCTTCTGCTGCTGTTGCCGCGTTACGTTTAGATTGGATATATCCGTTCCGTGGCTGGACATTTTCTACCGAACAAACAAACAACACCTTTGTGAAGTTACGATGTACGTGGCTATCCCGGAATATGCAGCTAATCGTACTAAATAATGATAAAAATAATTGCAGAAACCAATAGATTCTCTATGTGCATTACATAATGTAATACGAAAATTTTACTTGCCTTCCGTTTTATATTTAATTTTAGAAATAAATAACTAAAAGCTCGCAATAAAATGATGCTCAAAATATATTTTTTCAAATAATGAAGAAAATGTTGGAAGCACAGTTTACGTCAAATGGGAGCAATGGCGAATAAGAAGAAAAAGTGAAACTACCTTTAAATATTTGTATCATGGAATATATGTATACATATGTTACCGGCCAAACCCGGTCTGAGGACAAACTAGTTTTGACTAGGCTAACCTAGGTCAGGCGCCACATATTTTAGAGTAGAACTCCTTTCTGCGCTTCAAAAATATATCCCTTATCAGTCCAACTCCCACTACGCTGTCCACAATATTGTTGCGTCCAACTTGATTTCGCATTAGACGGATATATCGAATCTAGATAGAGCTAGAAAAACCTAAGAAAAACTAGTTTGTCCTAAGATCAAGTTTGGCCGGTAATATATATAATTTTGAATATTCATAATGGTTTTCATGTTAAATATTTTTCGTAATTTTTTTTTTCAAGGATGGCTCATATTATAACATAATCATACAAAATCAACGTTTTTAACTGTGTTGGAAATTTAATAGAATTTTAGAAACTGCTATAAAAACGTCAATATTTTAAATCAGAGTTTATAAGTAGTTAGATCGAGAGCCCATTAAATTTTAGTAAAATTAGTATAATCGCGTTGATTTTTTATAAATTTTTTTACGCACGCTCTTGAAGGTATCCTCCTTTTTAATTATTTTCGCCTCAGATGCAAGATTGAACTTTACTACACTAAAATTTTATGGGCTTCAAAACTGAATTCGAGTACATATTCATATATCTTACTAATATTATAAATGTGAAAGTTTGTATGTTTGGATGTTTGGGAAATCATCACGCGGAAACGACTGATTTACATGAAATTTGGCACGCAGATAGCCTATGACCTAGATTGTAAAATAGCGTACTTTTCCTAAGAGTTGCCACCTGTTAAAAAAGTTTAATTAAATTAATACGCGGAAACGACTGAATGGATCTGCATGAAATTTTGCAAGCAGATAGCTTATGACCTACAGTGGAAAATAGGCTAATTTTTTGGAAGAGTTGCCACCTGTTAAAAAAGTTTAATTAAATTAATACGCGGAAACGACTAAACGGATTTGCATGAAATTTTGCACACAGATAGCTTATGACCTAGGTTAGAAAGTAGGCTACTTTTTTAAGAGTTGCCACCTGCTAGAAATGTTTAATTTAATTAATACGCGGAAAAGTCTGAACAGATTTGCATGAAATTTTGCAAGCAGAGAGCTTATGACCTTTAGTGGAAAATAGGCAAATTTTTTGTAAGAGTTGCCACCTGTTAAAAAAGTTGTAATTAAATTAATACGCGGAAACGACTGAACAGATTTGCATGACATCTCGCACAGAGATAGCTTATGACCTATGTTGGAAAATAGGCTACTATTTTAAGAGTTATCACGTGTTAGGAAAGTTTAATTAAATTAAGAACTGATTTGCTTGGAAGTTTTCACACAGATAGCTTTTGAGCTAGGTTGAAAAACAGGCTACCTTTTTTAAGAGTTACCACCTGCTAAAAAAGTTTAATTAAATTAATACGCGGAAAAGTCTGAACAGATTTGCATGAAATTTTGCAAGCAGAGAGCTTATGACCTTTAGTGGAAAATAGGCAAATTTTTTGTAAGAGTTGCCACCTGTTAAAAAAGTTGTAATTAAATTAATACGCGGAAACGACTGAACAGATTTGCATGACATCTCGCACAGAGATAGCTTATGACCTATGTTGGAAAATAGGCTACTATTTTAAGAGTTATCACGTGTTAGGAAAGGTTAATTAAATTAATACGCGCAAATGACTGAACTGATTTGCATGAAAGTTTGCACACAGCTAGCTTATGACCTAGACTGGAAAATAGGCTCCTTTTTTAAGAATTTTCACCTGTTTGAAAATGAAATTTTATTCAAAGATGGTTTATGACCTGGAATGAAAAATAGGCTACTTCCTTAACCGGTTTTCCGACTCCGGTTTTAGTACACTTACTACGGATTTCGGAAGGATGGTCTTAGACTGAAAGTAAGTCCGATAACTCAAGGCCCCTCCCATACAAATTGGAATTTTCATATTACATACATATCTCTGGAAGTATTTGAGGGAGAGAACTGAAACTTGGTATAGTGATGTGTATGTGAAATCAATGATGGTATTAATCGATTGAGGTTTTAATCAGTTAGTTAATTCGATTAAATTCAATCTGATTACAGTTAATCATAATTAATTTTAAGCTGACTAAACAGTTAATCGTAACCACGATTAAAAAATTAATTCCCAGTTTATGTATTACTAATAACAATAATTAGAATTTTTTTATATTATGTGCTTTTTATAAGCGTAAAACACAAAATAATTACTATAACTGGTGTTTGGTTTTAAACTCGGATAAACTAGACAAATTAATCAGATTTTATTTTTAATTGGATAAATTAATTTTAATCGTCAAACGCGATTAACATTTTAATCGTTAATTTTTAATCGTTAATCAGATTAATAGTTTGACAACACTATGTGAAATCATGTTCATATTCACGGAGAAAAATGGACGTTTTTGGAAAAGAGGCGTAGCACCTCCCATACTGACTGAAAGTTTCATATTGTATATCTCTTCAAATGTTTGGGGTAAAGTACTCAAGCTTGGTATGGAAATACATATGTATGTGAATAAAAATATGTGTAATACCATACTTATGGAGAAAAATGAGAGTTATTGGAAAAGGTGGTGTCGCAACTCCCATGCAAATTGATTTTTCTATGCTGCATATCTCTGGAGGTGTTTATTGCAGAGGACTGGAACTTGGCACCGAAATGTGTATACAAAATTAATTCCATACTCATGGAGAAGAATTGCGTTATTCGAAAAGGAGACATGGTACCTGCCGTACAAATTTACTGTTTTATACTGCTTATCTCTAGAGGTGTTCATGGTAGAGTACTGGGACTTGGTACTGGGGTATGTAAAATCAATTCTAAATTCATGGAAGAAGATTAGGGTTATAAGAAAAAGGGGCACTTCCAGTACAAATTTACTTTTTGTGGAAGAATACTGGAACTTGGTATGGAGTTGTGTATGCAAAATGTATCAATTTCTCATGGTTTCACCCCGCGCTTTTATACAAATATGAAAAATAATTTAATGATGTT
>NW_016157830.1:139496-189202 GCF_001687245.7 Rhagoletis zephyria | reverse complement strand
TCGTATGCCTAGCGCGCAGACGAGATTTTATAATTTCATAGTTTTAAACGGCCTAAATACCTTAACTCGCTTAAAAAATGACGAGCTATAACGAAATGGGCACAGAAGTAAAATCTGACATCATTAAATTTGAATAACTCAGTGTGAGGGCAGGACAAGGATAAATGTATTTGCATAAAAATTTATTAAAGCAAAAATGTTTTGGGTAGGCGTCGGAGCCAATGATAACCATCAGTTACCACCTCTGCATGGTTGTAAGTCATGCAGAGTCCCTACGGCTTGTAGCGCTGTGGCTTTGCCGCTTAAACTCTGTAAGAGTTTTTGGGGGTGTGCGTCAAGCGGAGTGTTGAGCACCGGTTATTTATTTAAGTTCAAAAATTGGGTAGGCGCTGTGGCCTATGGTAGCTCTTGTACCACCTCTGTATGCCGAAGGCAATACAGAGCCCCGTGAGACAACTCCGAGAGAGTTGTGATGCATCAAGCAAGTTTGTTAAGCATTGGTTATTGATTCAAGTTCAAAAATTGGGTAGGCGCCGTGGCCAATGGTAGCTCTTGTACCACCTCTGTATGCTGAAAGTCATACTGAGCCCCGTGAAGCAACTCCGGAAGAGTTGTGATGCATCAAGCAAGATTGTTGAGCATTGTGTGTTGATGCGTCAAGCAAGTTGAGCATCGGTTATGTATTTAAGTTTAGAAAATTGGGTAGGCGCCGTGGCCAATGGTAGCTCTTGTACCACCTCTGTATGCTGAAAGTCATACAGAGCCCCGTGAAGCAACTCCGGAAGAGTTGTGATGCATCAAGCAAGATTGTTGAGCATTGTGTGTTGATGCGTCAAGCAAGTTGNCTCTGATTGAAAAGATTGAAATTTGAAGACAGTTTTTAGAGTTCTATTAAGTTTATAACAAATTTAAATGGTTCATGAAATAAGAACCATGCTTAAACAAAAACTTATTATTAGTTTTATAAATCCGATTAAAAGGTTGAAAATTTTGATGAAAAATCGTTGATTTTTCCTTTCTTTTATATAAAGCTTCAAAATTGGGTTTACAGAATTTGGTTTAAGCATGATCAATTTTTTATAAAATAATAACAAACAAATTTTAGCTCTCAATATATTATGAATACTTAAAAACTAAATGGTGTGCGGAGACTTTTGCTGTTAAGCGTAGCTTAATTAATTTTTATGGTTATATTTTGCATAAATTTTATCCGTACGCATGTATACCAATAACGCCTTTTTTGGAAATATTTTAGCCGTCGCCTCATAAACTAGGAAATTACATACTTATTAAATAAACGAAAACAGTTTAATATTAGTTTTAGGGTCTAAGAAAATCGAAAAAATATAGTATGGTATAATTTGTGCATCTTTCGTCAGCTTTCACACGACTAGGATGAGTATCGTTGATGATAGCGCAACTAGCACCACATGAGTTTCAACCGTCCAGCTCTGCATCCCTTTTGCAGTGGTTCAAAGACATTTCTGAAATTTGTAGGGCGGAACTAGCGCTTTGCCAGACTGTCTCTAAATTTTGCTGCAGGGAACGTACATACATACATATGTAAAAACGTGGACCGCATGAAATACAAAGAATTAGATTTAATTGATAATTGACAGCGCAAGTATAAAATTTGAGATCGATTTTAAGCGATCGGTATTCATATACTCACATATGTACATACATATATTACTTTTCCTATCAATTCAAGTCTATTACATGCGTCCCACGCTTTTCATGATTCGTAATAAGCTTCTTCTGATCGATAAGTGGAAGCAATCTTTTAAGAAAAAACACTTCCACGAGTTTGGAGACCAAGGAGGTTAGTAATCTAATAGGCCGATATGATTCGACTTTATCAGAATTTTTTCGCGGTTTTAAGATTATTTTAACTTGTGAGACTTTTCATTGAGGAGGAATAAAACCGATAAACAGAACCGCGTTGAACAAGTATGTCAGAAAATTTATGCCTGTTGGGGGTAATTGTTTTAATAATTGGCAAGTTATTAAGTCGGAGCCAAGTGCCTTTTTGTGTTTTAACTTTTCAATGGCTGTTTTTATTTCTGATTTAGAGAACTTTTCAATGGGTGGGTCAATTTGATATGGGTAACTCAATGTAGTTGTAACGTTGGCTCATTATCATGTAGGGTGAATACTTTTCTTAAGTGGCGAGCACAGGTGTCGGCTTTTTCAATATGTATCACTTTTAGCCCACTCACTCACTTTAAATAATTTTTGTAAAATAAATTGGTAAGTACATATCGTCGGTCTCTACGAAGACTAGCACATTTCATTATTCGCGTCAAAAAGTAGCACATTTCAGATTTTTGCGTGCACACATAATTGCCAAAATGATCTGAACATCGAGCTGAATCGGTTTAGCCAAGTCCATCTGTTTGTCTATTTGAACGCATTTCAGTCCCTCAATTTTCGAGATATCCGATTGAAATTAGGTAAAAGAGTGTATTTTTTAATGTATTAATCATTTGTCGGAACCGTCAAAACCGGACCACTATAACTTATAGCTCCCATACAACTGATTGTTCATTTTAGTTCTCAGTCCTGGTTGACCATTCTGTGAAAATGCTCATATGGTTTTTAGTTGTGTCTCACTTTAATTGATTTTAAGTACTAAAAAGTTATAACATTTAAGTACTTAGTTTCGTTAAAAATGTTAGCTTATTTCTGAGCTGGCGGCTTCTTGGCATGGGGCCCTCTCGGATTGGGGGCCGGTGGCATTTTGCCAGCCCTGCCGTCCTATAGTTACTCCTCTGCCCTTAGACCATTTTTAACTCTATCCACTCTCATTCCTGTTCCAATTTAGTTTGGTTTTCAGAATGATGGGAATATGTATGCACAGGCCCGGCAAATCACGTTCACCCCGTGTGGGTAGTTCGTCTACCCCAAAAAAAAAAGAAACCGACCAGACCGTACGACTAATAAAACGTGAACCACGCTTTAAAATTATCTAAATAAAAAGTTTAAGATTTTATGCGATTTAAACGATTTTGTAAATTGTTGCCCTCAAATACGTGTTAAGTCGCCGAAGTACGGGAAGACCTTTTTTCATTCGAACATGCCGAGCCTGATATCGTAATTTTAATCGCACGAACCGCACAAATTTCGGGATGAGGCCAGCCACACCATGCCTATTTTGATGGGTCAACGACCCCTCTCAACGTTCTGCTTCTTAATAACACCATGCAAACGTACTTCTCGTTCATAGGTCTTTCTTTGTTTTCAGTAAGTTCACAATCTCCCGCAGCGAATCGTTGTAATACTAGGAAAAGAATCGTCAAGTCGTTTTCAATACGACTTGTTTAAGCCACTTATGCATTTCCCGTATAAACAAAGAACAGCGAACACCCACACTCATTTATATTCCATTGCCCGCATTAACCAAGTGCAGCGAACAGACACAAGGACTTGTATTGTTCTCCCGCCTAAAACCAAGTGCGGGAGAACAATCACACACACTTGTGTTTAAAAACAATTCGCTCGTTCTTAATTTTTTATGCGCTTCTCAACTCCCGCAGAACAAAGCCTACTAAAGTAGTTGATTGCTGGAACCCCAAATCAGGGCTGCCAGACATTTAGAATCTAAAATCCCTACACGGGCATAAAGTGGTGGGTGGAAACTCCGTACCAAATCCGTACTTCTTCTTCTTGTTTGGCGCTGTAACCGCCTAAGCGATTTTGGTCGAGTTCAGCAAAGCACGCCAGTCGTTTTTCTTCTGTGCCAACTGACACCAATAGGAAACGCCAAGTGAAGCCAAGTCCTTCTCCACCTGATCTTTTCATCGCAGTGGGGGCATTCCTCTTCCTCTGCTAACACCAGCGGGCTCCGAGTTGAATACTTTCAGAGCTGCAGCGTCGGTGTCCATTCGAACGACATGGCCAAGCCAGCGGAGCCGCTGCATTTCAATTCGGTGCATTATGTCCATGTCGTTGTAAAGATCATACAGTTCATCTTTCCATCGTCTGCGGTACTTGCCTTCGCCAACGCGTAAAGGCCCGTAAATCTTCCGCAAAATCTTTCTCTTTCTTTCACTACATTGTTCAGAGTTTTGGCTACTTAATATTCCGCAACATGATAATTACCTATTTTCAATTTCAGTATGTTGGGTAATCCCTGGAAGGTCAATCGAGTTCAAAAATTCCGTTGGATAATTAACTGATTCATTATTTCCACAACGGTGTTTATCGATGTACATATAGATATATAAAGTATTTCATCACTTTGAGTTGATAGACATAATTATTCTTTGCTGCAGGAATAGCCCGTTCACTGAGCCAGTCGTGAATCCTATAAATAATTTGAATATCCGGAAACATTCTTTAGGTCAGTTCTCCTTTCGATGTTTCTAAGTCACTAAAATTATCAGGCAGTAAAATTCGTCCCAATCTCTCATTGACTGACAGCTTTCCGTTCCCTATGTTCAGTAATTGTCGCGAGAATACCTAGGCTGATTTATCGCTCTTTAGGTGGACACGCATATTCGTAGTCACCTGCAATGTATGTATGTTCGTCTTGCTAAAATGTTGAATATTTCAGGCAAGCATTTATCTCTTCCGCTGTGTCAATCGAGAAATTACAGGCAGTGTTAACGTAAAATCTCCTGCAAGCAATATCAATGCATTCCCGAATGGTTGAACATTTCTACGCAAATCTTCTACCGGTCGATCAAGAACCTCGAATGATTTTTTATGTGCCATCGTGCACTCATTCCAAATAATGAGTTTACATTTTTGTAATAAGGACTTTTCCCATATCGGATGTTCTGGAAATTTTGCACGTGGGAGTTTCGATGATTTGTATGTTGAATGCCAGCATAAGAAGAAGTGTTGCATAATGAGAAGTGTTTCCACCTGGTAGGTTAGGTTAGGTTAGGTTGTCGCGGTCGTCTATAAGACACGCTAAGGCTCAGGGCCAATTGTGATGCCGCTTGTTGGGTCAGCAACTCCTAATCCCTCCTAAAACCATTTTGAACTTTAAACGAATTTTAGAAGATCTCTGATTTCGACGCATCTAAGCTCCTCCAAGTTATCGAAGAGTTACCTACCAAGAGTGGAGAGTCTTCGTCTGGATAGAGCAGGGCACTGGCACAACAGGTGCAGAATCGTTTCCTCCTCCTCTTCATCTTGACAACTTCTACAGAAGTCATGTAAACGTAGGCCAAGTCCATAGGCGTGCTTGCCAATTAGGCAGTGCCCTGTTATGACAGATACTAATAATCCAATATTGGGCTTATTTAGACTCAGTAGTAGGCCAGTGCGTTTGGCACTGAGCACCGGCCATAATTGTTTGGCAGTTTTGCAGGTGATTTCGTCCTGCCACCTTCTTCTTTAGTAAGCCTCTCGGAGATAAGTTGCCACCTGGTAACAATGTCCCAGATGTTCCAGACGAAGCAAGAGATACGGCTATGTAATTCTTTAATGGAACCTTTGCCACATAGGGAGTGTTCTCCTAGTTCCTCCTGGCGCATCAAAGAAGAAGGCCATTTATCATTTGCATCTTCTTATTTGGCGCTGTAACCACATAAGCGATTTTAGCCGAGTTCGACAAAGCACGCCAGTCACTTCTCTCTATGCCAACTTACGCCAGTTGGAAATGCCACGTGAAGCCAAGTCCTTCTCCACTTGGTCTTTCCATTGCAGTGGGCACCTCCCTCTTCCTCTGCTACCACCAGCGGATTGTGAGTCGAATACTTTTGGACCTGGAACGCGGTTCCCATTCGAACGACACGGCGAAGCAGCGGAGCCGCTGTAAAGCTTATACAGCTCATCGTTCCATCGTCTGCGGCACTCATCGTCACCAACGCGTAGAGGCCCGTAAATCTTCCGTAAGATCTTTCTCTTGAATACTCCAAGCCCCCGCCTCATCGGATGTTGTCATTGTCAATTCTTCTGCGCTATATACCAGCATGGGCATGTAATGAGTGTCTTATAGAGTGTGGTTTTTGTACGTCGAGAGCGAACTTTACTCCCGAATTGCTTACTCAGTCCAAAGCTGCACTTGTTCGCTACAGTAATTCGGCATTGGATTTCGATGCCGACATTATTATCGGTGTTATGCTGGTTCCTAACTAAACGAAATTGTTTACTTTCTCGAAATTGTAACTGTCAACAGTGACGTGGGTGCCAAGGCGCGAACGCTCTGACTCTTTGTTTGATGACAGGAGATACTTCGTCTTATCTTCGGTGATATCCAAAACCAATCGTTTTGGTTCGTTATCCAACTTGGAAAAGGCAGGAGAGACTTCGAGGTTTTTGTTACCGATGATGTCGATATTATTGGCATACGTCAGAAATCACACGCCCTTGTAAAAATTTTTTCGTGAGGGGTTTAGCTCTGCAGGTCTTATTATCTTAACATTTGCAATATGCGATCTGCTCACGCTTTAATTTGTGAATGTTTGATTGGGCACATAATAGGAGATCAGAATAATAACAATAGTCATAATCTTCATAATATTATCCAACGTAGATGTATACTTCTACTAAGGTAGATTCTTAGATATTTGAAAGTCGGAAAAACTCAACGCTAAAGCAGGCACATTCCAAGGCATATTCAACAAGGTAGAAGTGACAATTCAGTCGAGCTCTCTCATACCTGACTGTAATGTCAAAAACGTAAACAATGAAATTAACCCTTTGTTATGCATGTACCATATGTGATAAAATTCAATATCTATGAAATGAAAGTTTTTGTAAATATGAAAATATTTGAAATCACATTAAAATCGGTTTCATTTTAGTTTTTGTATTTTCATTTATTGTAAATGTGGAAATGCATACTTACTCAAAATTACACTCTAAATGAAACACAATTATTTATAAAACCGTTTTGGCAATTTTCTTGTTTTTACTAGCCCAATGTTTTTGAGCATTTATTTTTTTATTCAAATACATACTTAATTCTAGAGTATATTCGACAGTTAAAAAAAAAATTTATTCTTTCTTCTAAATTTACATCGGAACTTAACTTCAATAATTCAGCTATTAAATTTTTGGAATGCGAAATTTCTATTCCATTAAATTTATTAAAAATTACTTCCAGTTTCTTTATGTCCACAAGGAATTCTACTTTAGGTTTTATCATACCACCATTTGAAATTTGGTCTATCCATGTATATGNGAATGCGAAATTTCTATTCCATTAAATTTATTAAAAATTACTTCCAGTTTCTTTATGTCCACAAGGAATTCTACTTTAGGTTTTATCATACCACCATTTGAAATTTGGTCTATCCATGTATATGAGTGGGAGATTTTCGCTTCATACTCAGTAATGCTTAATTTCCGTATGATAAATCCAGCTATGTATGAAAAATAAAAAACACGAGTTTTTTCACATGGCATTATGAAAAAAGGAAAAGGGTTGTTAAGAACCAGAACGTCGAATTTATAACAGTAAATGTGATCTAAAGCGGAGGATTTAGTGGAACGAAATTGTATCATGGTGTTCGCGGAGCATTTGCTTATATGCATGAACGAACGAATAAAGATCACCCAGGACGGCATGCGAGAAAAAAGTTATTTTTTTGCAGTAACGTCATTTTTTCGCCGTCATGTGAATGAAACGGAATGAAACCTGTGTGTGAATTAAAGAACCGATTAAAAAATGACGTCATCAACTATTATTTTTTTTCTCAAATGCANGAAATCACATTAAAATCGGTTTCATTTTAGTTTTTGTATTTTCATTTATTGTAAATGTGGAAATGCATACTTACTCAAAATTACACTCTAAATGAAACACAATTATTTATAAAACCGTTTTGGCAATTTTCTTGTTTTTACTAGCCCAATGTTTTTGAGCATTTATTTTTTTATTCAAATACATACTTAATTCTAGAGTATATTCGACAGTTAAAAAAAAAATTTATTCTTTCTTCTAAATTTACATCGGAACTTAACTTCAATAATTCAGCTATTAAATTTTTGGAATGCGAAATTTCTATTCCATTAAATTTATTAAAAATTACTTCCAGTTTCTTTATGTCCACAAGGAATTCTACTTTAGGTTTTATCATACCACCATTTGAAATTTGGTCTATCCATGTATATGAGTGGGAGATTTTCGCTTCATACTCAGTAATGCTTAATTTCCGTATGATAAATCCAGCTATGTATGAAAAATAAAAAACACGAGTTTTTTCACATGGCATTATGAAAAAAGGAAAAGGGTTGTTAAGAACCAGAACGTCGAATTTATAACAGTAAATGTGATCTAAAGCGGAGGATTTAGTGGAACGAAATTGTATCATGGTGTTCGCGGAGCATTTGCTTATATGCATGAACGAACGAATAAAGATCACCCAGGACGGCATGCGAGAAAAAAGTTATTTTTTTGCAGTAACGTCATTTTTTCGCCGTCATGTGAATGAAACGGAATGAAACCTGTGTGTGAATGAAAGAACCGATTAAAAAATGACGTCATCAACCATTATTTTTTTTCTCAAATGCAATTACAAATACACGGTTGCCGTGCTGGGTGATCTTGTTAGTTGGTTCATGGCTTATATGTATATCTTAATGTACTCGTGGATCCGGTCGTGCTTGTTTATGGCAGAATTACTCAGTTTGGGTCTGTGCATCAACAGCTAACTTCGTCCCCACAGACACCTCAGGAACGCTCGACACTTCAGATAACTCCAGCATTGAGGAATTGTATGGTAGAGGTACTGCACCTGGGAACAAACGCGTCCGCTTGGAAATACTCGGCTGTGACCGGCACCAAATAAAGTCACTGCCACTAAAATGGTGTTCAAACACACGCGAACAGTCTCCTAATGGAGCACCGCAGCTACTTGCCCACCGTTGTCGCTTCACTTGACAATTAGGTGGTTTAAAATAACGCACAATTTTGTTGTCCTGGCTCTTGCCACACAGAGCGCACCGCTCGTAATTCCTTTTCATTTTATTTTTGTATGTATGTATTTAAAATCAGTCGCACAGCTCAAAATTGAAAATTGAAATAAAAAAATTAAAATTTTGAATTCTATAGGGTTAAGAGTTGACATTACAGTCGCTGTTCAAAAGAGAGAAATGTAGAAATCACTTCTACCTTGTTATGCCTTGGCACATTCCCTTTACTCGCAATATGTGCCAAGTGAAATTGTTTATGATTAAAAGTCAACTATTTTATAATGTTAAGGAATGGTGACAACAATTTAAAGTTTTCATTAAAGATTTTTTAAACAGTTTTCATGGGATATTTTTATGTTTTTTATTATTTTTGTAATTTCGAAATTTGTATAATAACTCTTCGTTGATAATACGATCACTTCGTTTGATAAGATTTTGTAAATTATTTCCTCATTTAAACCATTCGGCTTTTGGATAAATGGAAACATAAACAAAATCTCTAGTAAAGCTTTCCCTAACACTTTTCGTTTGGAACGAATTATGTAATATTTCATTTAGTTCCAATATTTGCAGTCATTACTTTTAGATAGGGCATAATCCTATTGAAAATATTTCTAAATCAAGATTTCTTAAATGCATTGGTACCGATATTGCAACATTTTATTTATTTTACCAATTTAATTGAGTTAAATTTTCAAACAGGTGGCAACCCTTCTCAAACATATTTTCGACTGTAGGTCTTTTAAAAACTCTTCAATTTGATACCCAAATTGCAATATCTAATTTGCTTAAACAATTTAACTGAGTTAAAATTTTCAAAGAGGTGGCAACCCTCCTCAAAAGTATTTCCAAAAATCTTCTTTCTTAAACCTCTTTAATTTGATTCCTATATCAATTAAATTAAGTTAAATTTTCAAACAGGTGGCAACCCTCCACAAACATATTTTCGGCTGTAAGCCTTCTTAAAAATCTAAATTTGATACCTAAATTACCGTACTTGATTCATTTTATCAAAATAACTGAATTTAAATTTTCAAAGATGTGGCAATTTTACTCAAAAATATTTCTAGAAGTTATATTTCTTAAACCTCTTAAATTTAATATCTATATTGTAATATATCATTTAGTTTATCAATTAAATTGCGCTAAATTTTTTAATAGGTGGCCACTCTCCTTTAAAATATTTTCGAGTGTAAGCCTTCATAAAACTCTCTAGTTTGATACCCACATAGCAATATTTCATTTACCTTATCAATTTAAATGAGTTAAAATTTTAAAATTGGTGGCAACCCTTCTCAAAAATTTTTCCAAAAGTTATCTTTCTTAATTTGATACCCATATTGTAATATTTCATTTATTTTATCGATATATTTTAGTTAAATTTTCTCTCTCTCTCTCTCTTTAGTTTGACACCGACATGGCAATAGTTCATTTATTTCATCAATTTGATTAAGTAAAAATTTTCAAATAGGTGGCAACCTTCGTCAAAAATATTTCCAGCAGTTATCTTTCTTAAACCTCTTTAATTTGATACCCATATTGTAATAATTTATTTATTTTGTCAATATATTTGAGTTTAAAAATTTTCAAATAGGTGGCAACCCTACAATTTTTTGCGATATCATTGGTTCTGGTATTATACCGAACAATATAAAAAAAAAATTATTCAAATCGGTTCAGCCGTTCTCGAGTTTTAACGACTGTGACATACGAACACAACATTTTTATCACAGCGCACGGCAGTTCGCGCGAGTGACGAAAGCAGCCACAGTAGCATGCTGAAATGACTCGCTTATATATACACGAGATTTGGAAGTTTTTGTCCAGACGTCCAATCGACATGTTTGAGATATTGTTGGAAAGGTCTTGCGGAGTGTGTCTAACCGGATTCTTAAAAATTTGGCTAAAGTGTTGCGAAACAAAAAACGTTTTTTTGCTTTTGCCGGTTTAAGGGGGCATGTGGGTACCCAACAGAATTAGTGTTATTCTATAGGCCAATACCTTTCAAACGATACCTTATATATTAAGTTCCGGCTACTAATTGGAAAGATATAGAGGTAAATGTGTTTTGGTTTGTGTCTCCACTACGAGATGTTATGGTATGTATGTGGCGTCTGTACGTACCTTCATTTAATTTTTATCAAACTTTCTGGAATTAAAGTACAAAAAAAAACAATGATGGTTTTGTTGCAGGATGTTTTGATTCGTATGCCTGTGTGGGCGTGGCTGCTGCCTGAAATTCGAAAAAAGCAATTTTTCAAACTACCACTGAGGCCGCACTACTCAGTCCATGTCATTGGTGTAGATATCAGTATAAGGGTATTAAAACAAGCTATCTAACGCTATCTTTTGTGTTTATGAAATATAAATATGTTATAACGTTATCGCCTGAAAACTAAAAATCGGGCTGCTGAAAATATAGATTTCGGGCATTTTCTCAAAACCTGGTCAGTTTTTTATTCTAAAGTCTAGCCCAAAACCTTAGCTTTCATTTGGTATATAGCTTGCGTCTGGGAAAAATCGTGTTGTGGAGACATGGCGATTCAAATTAAAAAAAGTCGCCCTAAATAGCGACCAATGGTTTAAAATTAAAATATTCGTCTAATTTGTTGACTTTAAGATATAAAAATAACATACCCAGCTCCCCAAAAAAAAAATTGCCAATTCTCCGATTGCCATTCAAACCGAAATTCCCTGCAAATCGGGGGGATTTCCTGCGAGTTGACAACTTAGAGGATGCAGCTGTACTAATCACTTCGTACATATCTTGGAAACCATAATTTGTGTGTATTTAAGAGTTTTTTCCGGTTGAAATTGTAATATTTTTCACCATTTTAATGGTATATATGTACACAGTATTTAACTATGCTGCATGGGTTTATCGCCTTCACTTAACCTACCTGGGAAGACGCATACAATATTACATACAGTTGTACATAAATATGTATGTATGAATGCATTTAGTTCACCAAATGTGCCGCTACTACTTATATAAAATGTATAAATTGCCACTGAGCAAAACTACGTGAGAAAAAAGCATTAGTTTAATAGCACGAGTGCAACACCGTACACGTGATAGAAGGAAAACTTCTTAAAAAAGCACATGTGTGCGCCCCACACCCGGTAGAAATCTTACCCAAAATATATTGCGAGACAATCAGACGAATACAGTGGTTTATTGTATCCAAAGTTGGTACCAAGTTGACAAGTTTTTAACATTTCTTATTTTTTTCAATTTTTTCGAATACCAAGGATATGATCATTCTTTTCGCTTTATTCCGTATTCGAAAAACTATATGTTTCAATATACACATCGATTTGAATACGTAATTGAGATCTAGACAATATTTTTAGCAATTTATTTGAGAAAAATTAAACATTTATGGCCTTATTCATAAGAAATAATGTAGGTTTAAAGAGCTTTATAAATTGACGTTTTCATATACTTTTCAATTTATAAACCTTTTATAAAGCTACTTTATTTTTTATGAATAAGCCCATTAGATTATTATTTGTATTTTCATCGATTTTAAATTTGCTACCTCAAAATAATTGATATCAAATAAAATACCTCTTTGAGGTAAAATTTTCGAGTGACGAAAGCTGAACTGGAAACACAAAATTTATGATATTAATTTCGTGGCGAAAATTATACACATTTTTTAACTGCCTTTGAAACGTAGGGAAAATCTTTTTTTATTTATTCGGAACGTTGCGAAAATCTGTCTACTGCTAGAGACACAAAACAAAAAACAGAATTTTTGCAACGATTCGTATGAATAAAAAAGATTTTCCCTACGTTTCAAAGGCAGTTAAAAAATGTGTATAATTTTCGTCACGAAATTAATATCATAAATTTTGTGTTTCTAGTTCAGCCTTCGTCACTCGAAAATTTTACCTCAAAGAGGTGTTTTATTTGATATATATAGACTAGTTCACTTTCACTGAGATCATTATTTGTAATATTATAACGCAGTACTTTTTTCGTATCAAAACCAATATTATTTGTATCGTCAGAGCTTACTGCTTTTTTGCGCGAAAGCGGTAACGAATCTAAAAATTTCAGTATCCGGGTTCCCTTTCGTAATTCTTGGCAAAATTTAATATTAAATTGCAAAGCATTTTTAATATGATTTTCCGCAGAATTTTCTATAGTAGGAAATATTTCGGGGTTTTCTTCCGCAAAGAATGATCAAAATAGGTATGTGATTATTTAAATCTAAAGTATATATTAAATGATATTTAATATTTGCTTTAGAGATGATATTGCGACAAATTTGTTTAAACAAAAATATTAAGCATACTAGTAGACCGTCAGTACGTCATACAGAGAGAGGCAGCTGCACTCTGAAATATTCTGCAGGAATGGTTTGCCGAGTGTATTTAGCCTCATCCTTGCGAGGGCTGGGCACTCGCACAGCAAGTGTTCGACTGTCTCTTTTGAGCCCGGGTCATCGCAGCTGCGACAGAACCTATTGAAGGGCAGTCCTATCCTTTCGGCATGTACCCCAACGGGCCAGTGCCCTGTGCACACTGCAGTAAGTTTGTAGGCATTTGTTTTGCTCATTCCTAAGAGAGCTTTGGTTTTGAGTGGGTCGTAGGACACCCAGAACTGCCGGGAAATTCTGTAGGATCCTGCGCAGTTCCACCTCTGCCTGGCCTTCGAATGATAAAATTCGGTAATTTTTGTCTTAATCTCCCTGAGCGAGGCACCCATGTCCACCGCGTGGGACATATCCAGTGCGGAGCCGCTCCTTGCTAGTTCGTCCGCTGCCTCGTTTCCGTAGATGCCCCTATGTCCCGGGACCCATATTAGGGTAATTTCGTATTGATCAGAGATATACGCCAGCTCTCTCCTACATTCATCCACTAGCTAAGATCTAACAGAGTTAGAGGAAAGTGCCTGAATAGCCGCTTGGCTATCCGAGAGGATGTTCACTTGCTTTCTGGCGGGTACATTGTCTTTAATGTACCTTACTGCCTCCTTAATAGCAAACGTTTCGGCCTGGAAGACGCTTGCATAGTCTGGTAGGCGGAAGGATAATTTTAGGTTATATTGCTCAATGAAGACTCCAGCACCAACCCCGCATTCCATCTTTGACCCATCCGTAAAGACAGTTAAGCCCTGCAAGTACCCGAAATCTTCCTGATTCCAGTCACTGCGGCTTGGGAATTTCGTGCGGGGTTTGTGGTGAACCCAGGTCTTCGACAGGATATAGTCAGTGGGCAGCGCTTTAATTTCAGACGGTATTGCGTCTAGGATGGAACCGTGCCCGAACGGTCTTTCCCTCCAGAGCTCCAGGGCACGCAGTCTGATAGCGCTGTTAGCAGCTGAATTCTCGATTAAGATATCTATAGGTAATAAGTCAAGAAGGACGTTCAAAACGTCCTTCGGACAGGATCTCATTGCGCCTAGCTTTTTAACTACGTAATCCTTAGTAAGGGCTGGCCACCAGACCAGCGCCCCATAAGAGATTATGGGTCGGACTATAGCTGTGTACATCCAGTGCACAATTCTTGGTTTCAAACCCCATCTGTTGCCCAACATTCTCTTGGCGGTGGCCGTTTTCCCGCTTTAGGAATAAAAATTACTTTAATCTTCCTCCAGCTTAACGGAACGTGGTTCAGTATTAGCACCCTCTAAAAATTGTTTATAGGACTGGAATGACCATCTCAGAAGCTTTCTGAAGCATGACTGGTAGTATTCCGTCCATACCCGGTGATTTATAGGGTGAGAAGCTGAAGATAGCAAATTTTATCTTTTCCCTCTCTAGTAGCTCCTCTAAGAGGTCTTCGGAGAGGGTTGGTATATGGTCTGGGGCATCGGTTTACACTACATCGATTTTGCACCCTAGAAAATGTGTATTCACGGTTATTCGCAAAGCGAAATAAATTTTTCCTCTTCACTCCCTGGCGGCAACAATGACCCGGTTCTATAGTGAATATCCTAGAAGCTTTACAGTATAGTTGGTGGCAATTTCAAAATGGGTGCGAATCATTGTTCTACTGAAATGCAATATACATATACTTATTTCAGACGAAATACCTTAAAAGTTTGAACGCATAATAATATTGGAAAATCACATCCATTGGGCCAATCGAAACGCAAGAGCGTTCGATATACTCAATGGTGCAACAGGTCGATTTAATCCGACCTTCACGGCCCCTTTTCTCACTTAGCTATTTTTAGTAATAACTCGACTTCAGCACCACTTAACAGCACGTTTTTGCAATAGTATATACATATTTAAAACATTAGCCAAATCGGATCATAAATAAGATTTTTAGTAATAACTCAACTACAGCGCCAAATTTCGGATTAAATTGTGAAACTAAACCATCCAGAGACCCACTCAAACACACACAAAAGTTTCGTTAAGATCCGTACAACCATTAAGGAGGATTTCACTTACAAACACACCTACAGAAGAATTATAAATACATTCAAAGATAGCTAAAGGTCGGTACGTTTGTAGACCTCACACTCCCTTTTAAAATAGCCCAAATTTTCTCCATGAGTATGGGCTTGATTTCAACTACATTCATATCTCCATACGAAATTCCAGTACTGTACCATGAATACCTTCAGAGATATGCAGTATAAAAATTCGATTTATATGGGAGGTGCCACGCCCCCCTTTCCAACAGCTACCCTTTTTCTTCATGAGTATGCGATTGATTTCGTATATCTCCATACCAAGTTCCAGAACTCTACCATGAACACTTCCAAAGATATGCAGTATGAAAAATTCGGTTTGTATGGAAGATGCCTCGCCGCCTTTACATAAAGATTTTTTTTTAGCCTAAAACTATCCTTGGGACACGTGCGGCAGGTGGCAGATTCAAAAAACTCGGTTCAGCCGCTCTCGAGCCTTGCGAAAACTAAAAAACGGCTTTCAAAATATATATTAGTTGAGATACATATATTATATAATAATAATAATATTATATATTATAATTATATTTTGACAGTATCCGTTGTTTATGATTGGCGAAAAAAATCTTGCCTAGTGACGAATTCGCCCCTTGATATGGTGGTTGCTCAAAGCTATTTATATTCGAAATTGCATGAAAATTGGAAAAGAGGATTCTATAAGCTTATCCAGGCAAAAAGCTACCTACGTACCGAATTTTAAGCAAATCGGACCGTAAATACGAATTTTTTGAATAGATCGGTCCCTGGTCCACTTCTCGGAAAACATGGACCATATATGCTAAAAAGCTACCTACGTACTGAAGTTTAAGCAAATGGTCCACTTTTCGGAAGAAATGGATCATATATGCTAATATATGCTAAAAAGCTACTTACGTACCAAATTTTAAGCGAATCGGGCCGTAATAAGATTTTTTCGAATAGATCGGTCTCTGGTCCACCTACCCGAAAAAAGTAAATTTTTTTAGCCTAAAACATGGTGGTTACTGAAAGCTAGAAGAAGAATTATGTACAAAATTTCATGAAAATCGGACCAGCCGTTCGCGAGATTACCTGTTACAAAAAAAGGGACTTCTCTTTATATAATTAGTATAGATTAGTATAGATAGATATAGACTAGTATAGATATGCAGAACGCGGAAGCCAGCTTCTTCTGCTTGCGTTTCTATGTTTTTATCATTTATCAGTTTAAGCACATATGATCAAATGTAAAAAAAAATTTTAATTGCGGATCCAAAATAAATAGATATATATTAGTTGCATTGAGTTTCGCAAAGATTCTGCCGAACATAAATCGATTGCGCATAAGGTGCCGGCTGCTTCCGAAAGTGCCGAAAATGCCACAATGCACACTGATTTTCCATCACTGACCCATACTTCTCTAGGCACATTTCTCCGAATTTTTTAATCCCATTTGAATCACTGAAGTCAGATTGAAAAATTAAAAAGGCAATTTTCCTATATTTGGCCCGTGGTTTCGCGAATATATTGATATTTGTGTTTAAAATTTACTATCTCGAGGTGTTATATGTATAATGAGCTAGACATTTATAAAAAAATATTTTATATATTAAATAAAAAAAGAAATATAGCCAATTCTGGTCAAGAAAAAGAGTTTCTGTTATTGCCATCAGTGCAAATTACAAATATTTTTGGGACCTCAATAAGGGCTAACATTCCTAATGTGTAATGTGTGAAATAAATACATACATAGTTATTATATGTATATATTTGTATTTATGAATACATAAATACATACGTATTTACTTATATACATGCATACATACCGTGTAAGTTTCAACATTCTAAATAAATTGATACACATAAATGTTTATATATTTATGTATGTACGTAAGGGTATTATGATTTTTATTTGTTTTTAACAATCACATTGCACAAGTTTTCTCTTAACAAATATTTAGTTACATGCCGGTATTTGTGTTTCATTTATTTAACAATGCGTGCTTATACACATGTATGTACATATTTTCGTCGAAATTCAAGATTTTGTTGCCTATATGTAGTATACATACATACATAGTAAACTTAACTTCTACTTTTATTTGTACAAATATTTAATTTTGGCATTTACTCTGAAATGCTGTTGNGTACATAAATAAAAGTAGAAGTTTTTTATTTGTACAAATATTTAATTTTGGCATTTACTCTGAAATGCTGTTGTTTTATAAATAAGTTTGTATGTATGTATATGTAAGTATCTATTAATGTACAAAAATGTATTGTTTAGTTTATGTACATACATATATATATATTTGTATGTACTATATATCTGTAGTTTTCGTTGTATGCTGCCATTGTAAGTCGACTAGATCTTACAAAATTTTAAAACATTCTACAATTAAGGATTATTGAAAGGCTGATGCCTAGTCTCGCTACACAATACTTATACATGTATGTATGTACATATAGGACGTAAAATACTCGTAGTATATTACATACATACATAACTTCATATAAAACATACTTAAATACAAATATATTTATATGTACATATGTATTTACATTTAAATTTTATTCTTAAATTCTATGCTATTATATTTTCACTTCTACTTATTCTGCAAACTACAAACTAGTAGTAACTATGATTAACAAGGAGTGTTGTTTTAAACTTTACAAGTGTTTTTGAGCAAATTGTCGATTAATTCAAACAAGTTGGGTCATAGTTATTCTTTTTTTTCAATCTCTTTGCATGTGTATAAGAATTTCAAACTTTCGATTCGTACAAAAATAAGAATATGCTCCAATATATCGAAACCGAACTTCGTGATACTCGATTAGCCCGGTAAGCTAAGATAGCTTTATCAGCCCGGGCTTGGGCTCAATAGCCCGAGTTTTCCGGGTAGCCCGAGTATCACGAAAGTTTCTTATTAGTTGTGTTCGATAAAAAAATTAGCCAACACCAGCCAGCAATCAAAATCAGAGAGAAGAAAAAGCAAAAAAGTAAACGAACAGAAAGTTAGCCATCACTTGCAAAAACAGGAAGAAGAAGACACACCAGTTGAATTTGTTATGTTTTATTTGTAAACAAACTGAAATTCATGTTGCCTCCATGGAAGAAAAAAGGAAAGTTAGCCAGAAATATTTCTGGAAGTAAAAATTAGTTAGAACCATCATAAAGTCACAGAGCAGGCAGCCAAAAAGCATATAAATACCAAAACTCGAAAAATTCAATTTTGTTTGTTTACAAAAATTGCAACCATATATTTTCAGATCATATGTTTTCGTGATGGTAATTTTTGCTGGCTAAAATTTTTCCAGCACAAAATGTACGTTTCTCTTGCAGAAAAATGAACGTTTGCTCTCTAAATTTTGAGTTAAGGATAATTTTTTTGTTATCGAACGCCAAATTGTAAAAATTAGGAAAAACTATTACACATTTTTATGTTGTCGAACGCAACTATTGTCTGTAAAAACTCAATTCAGTTGGGAATGTTTATCAATTCTTTTTTTTTTAATCTACGCCAGTGATTAATTGTTTCTAATTCGGGGAAAAAATGTTCCAAAATGCAAATGAAAGTGCCAAAAAGTCCAACGGAGTCATTATATACCCACTGTTCCTCACTCGTCCGGTTTACAGGATTTAGCAAGAATTCGTTCCCGTACACACATTCACAATATCTTTCGAACCAAATCTGACTATTTTTTACTAAATCCTGTAAATCGGAACATGTTTACTTACAGAAAATTCCAAAATATATATATTGATACTTCTTATTCTCCGGGCCACAGCGAATTTGCGGGAAACTGCATGCCTGACGACTTGACAAGTAAAGGCGCCTTTAAGCCGTTATCACCGAATAGGGAGCAGTTGAGAACACCTCTGAACTCCTCCGGTTTTCGCAAGGACGGTTGGGCCGCATGTCAGCTTAGTGGACGCGGATTGAAAATTAGGGCATGCGGCCAAAAGAGGCTCAGCCCCCAGCTGTTGGTAGGCATTCTGATGTGCCATTACGCGAGGATGAAGATGGTGTGGAATCATCATCAGACTTTCTATTAGACTACCCGACTCCGCGAGGCTAAGGTTAAAGACTTTCAATACCTGAATAACCCTGAGGAGCTGACGGATGTTCGTAACTTCGTTATTGGCTCGCAGCGTTTCGTCAACTAAGTGATGGCTTCCGTTCAGAATTCTTCTTCTCCTTATTTGGTGCTGTAACCGCCTAAGCGATTTCGGCCGAATTCAGCAAAGCATGCCTGTCGTTTCTTTTCTGTGCCAACTGACGCCAATTGGAAATGCCAATTGAAGACAAGTCCTTCTCCATCTAGTCTTTCCATCGCAGCGGGGCCTCCCTCTTCTTCTGTTACCACCAGCGGGTTCCGAGTTGAATACTTTTTAGAGCTGGAGCATCGGTGTCCGTTCGAACGACATGGCCAATCCGACGGAGCTTCTGCATTTTAATTTGCTGCACTATGTCAAAGTCGTTGTAAAGCTCATACAGCTCATCGTTCCATCGTCTGAGATACTCGCCGTCGCCAACGCTTAAAGGCAAGTAAATCTTCCGCAAAATCTTTCTCTCGAATCCTCCACGAGCCGCCTCATCGGTTTTTGCCATATACCAGCATGGGCATGATGAGTGACTTATAGAGTGTGGTTTTCGTACGTCGAGAGGACTTGCCTACTCAGTTCAAAGTAGCACTTGCTGGCAAGAGTAATCCTGCGTTGGATTTCCATGCTGACATTACTATCGATGTTAATGCTGGTTCTCAAGTAAACGAAATTCTCTTCTTTCTCGAAATTATAACTGTCAACAGTGACGTGGGTGCCAAGGCGCGAATGTGCTGACGGTTTGTTTGATGACAGGAGATACTTTGTATTTTCCTCGTTTACCACCAGACCCATTCGCTTTGCTTCTTTATCCAACTTGGAAAAGGCAGATTTACCATTCCCTGAATGTCCAAGTGCGTCCCTTATCTGGGCAACCTACCTAATGTACTTTTTTCTCCGCCTTAACCGCTTGCCCGATTTTGGTGATTTTTATGTATTTATTACGCGTATTCGGTCAAGAAAATTTGCGGTAAACAATGAGCTCTGAGATGGTTCTTATACAGATGTGAGTCCATTTTTATTATGCTTCATCGACTACAAAAGTCAAATTATTGGAAGCCAACAAATCAGGCATAAAGGTTTTTCAAGATACTTTTTAAAACTGATCGGCCAATAAGAATTATTAGGCACCCGGACGGCCCACATGGAACGGCTCTAACCAGAAGAAATTCTTGGAAAACCTGATGCCCACACATTATTCAGGCTGCACGGAACTTAAACATCAGTCATAGTTCATGCAGCGGGAAAATGTGATAAAGACATATGCAAAGAGATGAACTAGCGTGTACTATCAAATTGTTCGATCCATTTAAATTTCCAGGATCGAATGAGGTGGCTGTGTTCTCCATCTAGTGACTCTCGTTTAAACATGATTGACAGAAGAATATGTACCCAAAGGTTGAAAGGAAGTTAGAGTGATATTTCTTCCTAAAGCAGGCAAGTTAAATCGCTACCCCTCTAAGCCAGGTTGCCAGGTGTCTGGTTTTTAAAAGTATCAGTGAAAAGATTGATTGCAATTTTTAAATCACAGTGATTTTTTATGACTATTGGGATCGCTAGTTCACACAGAAATATGTAATAGTTCTAATAAATGATGACAAATCAGTGTGGGTACATGTAGGGAAAAGCTTTATTTATTCGCTCAAAATTGCCATTTTTCATTTCGTTTTTCGTCACTATAAACGATTTATAAATCACAGTTATCAAATCACCGGTAGTGAAATATCGCTGATCACTAGAGACAATAAAAAAATGACTGTGAAGTGTGTGATCTATTTAAGCACACACTCGCCATTAATCGTATGTACATCACAGAAATCCGATACTAACTTTTGTAACTCTAGTCTGATAGGCAGAGAGTTTGCTGTCCCAATGCTATGTATTTGCTTATACTCCTGCACCAAGGATGTAGGAAAAAATTTGGATCTGGAGCCTGAGATCATAACATGGATCTACACCGAAACCCGACTCTTTACTACGGTGAAGTGGTTTGGTGGGATGCTACCAATTGAAACATAAATGGTAAGAAAATAGATAAGGTTCAACAGCCGGCTTCTCTACTGATAACGTGGGCCATGAACGCAACAAAACGCTCAATGCGCTACTAACATTTATTCCGACGGATCTGTATGCAAGAAATATGGCACGTAACAGCGCCATTAGGCTCAACGCGACCAAAAAATAGACGCATCCCCATATCGGTCACTGTAAAATCCTGAATGACGTTACTGAGTTTCCTACAACCCACTACAACCCACTCACCCGCACTTCCAACACCAGGTTCATGATATGTCTTTCCTCAAGGAATGAATATTCAGTAGATACAACGTAAGAGAATCAATTCATGTTCATCAATTCATACACGGATGGATCAAATTTTGACGAAATAGTTGTGGATTGAGTTTATTCGGAACAATTCTAAGGTATTTGCTCAATGCCGCCGATCCCTTAAATGGATGGTTTATGCATTTGGCACACATATTGTGCGACATTCTGGGAAATTGCAAAGCCGGGGAACTCGCTTTTAATGGAACGTCATTGCTTGATACAGATATATGGATACTCTTGGAATTCCTCTTCAAACATGAAAGTTTGTACTGAATAGTCCAATAAAACATTTCGAATAGAACTGGCGAGTCATATTGCCAAAACACTCTGGCTAGTCATAGACGTTGAACGTATCTATTTAATCTACGGAGGCAGAATATTCGCACCCGAAGAAACTGTCCAATATATTCTCTACCATTGCCCAGCTCTACCAAACCGGAGAGGAAAAGCTCTTGGCAGTTACTTCGTCAATGAGCACGATGGCTTCAAATCAATGGATGCTAGAAGCATATGCACTTTCATGCTAAGCACAAGTGGTTTATAGGAGAACCGGGATAACTACAAACCTTATGCGGTATCACAAAGGACCAATACCTTAAAAGTGTCCACATAGGACTGCCGCCCAACCCAACCGAAATATATACATTTTATAGCATGGCATCCCTTCTAGCAAGCAACCGTCTGTCGTCAACCTTATATTGTTCTGAGACTTCCGCTTAAAGTTTCTATACGATTTTAAATAAGTGAAAAATGTTATGCTGACCTAACGGTTCGAACGGAAGGTGAAGAAAGGGACGAATTGATTCACCATATTTTACCAGCCTGAAAGAAATAACGGAAGTAAGACTATCGGATCATCGCAGTGAATCTTTCGTACAACCCCTATAATTTCATTTTCTAATAACCCCGCTTAGATGAATGAGCCTACACCTATGTAGAATTCATACAGCGCGCGGGCATGCTAGAAGAATTAGGTATGGAATCATTTAACTTTATACTATACCTAATTATCGTACAGGCAGGTTTTAAATAGCTTGAAAATTAATCGAGAATTCGCTCCTTACACCATATATTTTGATGCTGCATATGTTAAAAGCTAAGTCATACCACTAATCTTATTAAAATCAGCTTGGCTGTAAGTACGAGTAATACAAGTTTATATCCTTTTAAGTGTCTACATAAGTAGGTATAAAATGAAAATCTGAAAGAAACCGATTATTTTGAGCATTCATATATTTGCTGCTCTTTAGGGACTTTGGGGCATAACGATGCTATGCATATACATACGTACATGCATATCTACATGTAATATGTGTATGCCTATGCACCTACATATGTAAGTGCAGTTATGCAGACGATGCAAATTTAAAACGCATTCGTGCATACATGCCAATGCAATAAGCAAATCAATTCAGGTTGGCTGTAGTGCACCACGTGGGACACCTATCCTACATATCGCACACCGTCTCCGAAAGAGTCGCAACTAAAAATAAATGTCAGAACATGCAAAAAACTATTTCTTACCACATGATAATCATATGGGCAAGGGCGAGTTTACCTTAGGTTTTTTTTAACAAATTATAAAAAAGATTTACTCCAGCTTTGCTGAAAGGCAAATGAAAGCTCTGCGTACATTTTTAGCGCATAATCTCAAAAATGCCAAGTTTTGAGTTGTGACTCTTTTGAAAACGGTATGCGATATGTATGTATGTTGGAATGCGTACATACATATATATGTATGTATGTGTATAGACATTCCTTATGCTCGCGTGCATAAAAATATATGCAGATACAGTGAAACCTTGATATAACGAAGTTGAAGGGGTTTGGGGAAATGTTTCGTTATGTGTACACACACTTGCAATTATCCAAAATAGCCAGAAAGCGTTTCTTATGCCCGAAAAATGGGTAATGGAGAGCGATCACGCTCCAATTATGGTTCGTAAAGGTCTTGTTCTTCCTGCCCGAAACCGCCCGGACCCTTTTTTCGGGCACAAATGGACAAAGTGTTAAATTGCAAATCGATTGTTTTGTGTTTGAGGTGTTGCATAAAGGTATGCATGTTTTTGGAAAACTGGTTTGCGGGTAGTTTATAATTTATGTATTTTTGTTCCTTCTCCAAAGACATATAAGTGTGGTGTGTATCTAGGTATGTTAGTAAAATCAATTTTAATTCACATTTGGTTTCTCAGTTGAATGAAAGTTCGTTACGTTATCTTGCACTTTAAGTAACAACAAAAATCTCTGTAGTGAGCTGATTCCTCGATCAAGGGCTTTTTGTGTTTATGTTTTTTTTTTGCTTTCCTCACACTCTGGGCACTTTCGGCATACTGATTTCCGTACATCTGAGAGAGTAATATTTTTAACCTAACCGTCAACATATTCAAAATTCATAACGTAGAGGCGTTTGAGTCGAGACTTCGTTATATGGAAGGTTTTCATGCTAAAAAATTTCTTCTTTATATCCATGAAACATTTTTTATGGGAAATTTCGCAACAACGAAGGTTTTCAGGGGACTATGCAAAAATTGTGTTATATTGAGTTTTCCGTTGTATCGAGATTTCACTGTATATTCCAAATATCTATATATGTATGTACATTAGAGTGGTCCAATTTTTATATGGGGGGAAAAATATTTACATCCTAGAAAACGGCACCCCTTAGTTTTTTCCTTTTGATATTTGTAATATCTATACCAGCATTCAGTTTTCTACTACAACCAATACAAGGTGCTCAATGACCTTGAAATGCGCTACTGCATCGGTGTAAAACTGGCAAAAATATTGGTGATTTTTATAAAAAGCGACTGTTGCCATGACAACTGAAGCTTGTGATATTTTTTTAGATAATTTAAATTTGAAATATCCTTAGGTTACTTAACCAATTTTTTTATTAATATATACATGTACACAATACTTCTAGAGTAAAATATGAGCATCATGAGCATCCTCTAAATTTATACTTAGAAACGTAAAGTTTGGTACCAGCACCTCGTTCGACAAGAGGAAAAGTCTTGGAAGGTGCCCCAAACCCTTTCTCGTAAATTTTTTTTAGAACACTCTAATGTACATACATACAAATCACACGCTGCATTCGAAATAAGCTTTATATGTAATGCATCTGCATACTATAAGTGTTTGTATTAAATGTGAAATAACAACAAATTCGACTGCATTAAAGTTACAGTTGCTGAAACACCACATGTGGTTTGCCGCAGCCATGGAAGTGCTTGCGTGTGCTGATTCAGCTGCTGCTGGCTTGTGGGTGGCCATTGCTTGTTGTTGGTTGTTTCACCATTGCGGGCTTATAACATTTCCACGTTAGAGGTGCCATTACAGTTGGTTGTGCGCGTCGTCTTGGTGATCTGTTGGTTGTTAATTAGTGGTGGCGGTGTACCACACCAAACGACCTGAAGACGCAAATGGCGGAAAAAGGAAAGATTTTTTTTGCTTTAAAATTTGAATCAAATTCTGTATTCATTGATCTCTTTGTCATTGTTTCTAGCACTTACCTTCCGGAATGCTTTGCGGAAATTCTCCGACAGGAAAGCATAGAGAAACGGATTAATGCAGGAGTTCGTGTACGCCAGTACGTGCGAAATGATTTGAATTATGACCGTTAGATGCGTAGATGCATACATATCCAATGCCTTCAAAACGAGTATGACCTGAAAATGGAGAGAGTGTGCATAAAAGGATCAGTGAAAATTGAACAGAAATATAGAAGGGAAATAAGAGGCACATGTCAGTTGTGTCAGTGGCGAAGTGGCACAGATTCGATTAGCTGCTGAGCAGCAGGTGCATAGGTCACGCTAGCATATCAGACGTGTGCTGGCGGAGTCGTCTGTGCACACAAATTTTTACATAACAGTATGTAGAACAGATTTATGTATGTATGTACATTAGGGTAGCCCAAAATGTTTTTTCCTCCAGCCACCCTCCAGATCTGAAGAACATAAAAAATAAGTAGACACGCATTTTTTGTATTTTGAAATCGACTAATATTTACCCGTGCCTAGGGTTACTAGATGAACATTTAACTTGGTAGGACAATTGAAACAATAAAGGAGGACATTTACTCCAGGTATAATTCAAAACGATGACGCTTGAGGGACAATATATTTTGATAAAAACGCTTTAAATAAAAAATATGTACATATCCACTTGTGGTCAGCTGATTAAGTCAAGTGACATTTTCACCACTTTTGGCTATTTTTCTTTTCTATATTTACTGTTTATTATTTTTGTACAAAAATAAGGAGAACATTTCAGTCATAAAGGAGGAAATTTCTTTTTTAGGCACAAAGGAGGACGTACGGTAAGCCTACCCGTGCCACCGGGACTTAGAAGTTTCCCACTTATTTTACATGGAGAAAATACATTTTTTCGTAGAATTGCTATAAAATTCTTAAAATAAAATTTTTTATAGAATAAGACTATTTTTCTTCAGAAGCCTCCAAAAAATAACACTATGATGATTATTGAACTTTAAAATTTTACTAAGTTTGTTTTAATAACAGATAATCCTATCTTGTATATACAAAAATAAGTTATTTTATGTTTTCGTAACAACATCACACACGAACAGCTAACTTGATGTGTTTATTTATTTTTTGTTTGCATTCTATTCGATTATTTCTGGGTGTATGTGTATAAAATTTTGAAAAATGGGGTTGCCATTTATTTATAATACAACATTTTTTAAATAATGCTACATGCGGTTAAGTAAAGTATGAGTTTCAAACAAAAAGAGTTAAAATGAAGTTCTAACCCCTACATTATTTCTGGATAAAGTCGTCACCTATATAAAAAAGTAAAATGAGTGCAATATATCGCCGCTACCTTTCGTCGCTAGCTTTCGTATGATGCCCATATTGTGGTATTAAATAAGCTTAAAATTTTAATAATCATTGTTCTAGTTTTTAAAAAGGTGGCAACTCAGTTCAAAAATATCTTTAAATATCTTCACACGGTTTTTGTTTTGATGAAAAAACTTAAATATTTTATCGACCTTTAAATAATTTTAAATTTCTAACTATCTAGCAATCATATTTTTCCAAACTTTTTACCACAAACCTATAGCAAACATCGAGTAGAGTGCAGAAAAGAATTAAGCACATCCACTGCGCTGTTCGTGCGTGATTTTGTTATGAAAATCTAAAATATCTAATTTTTGTATGTATAAGATAGGATTATCTGTTAGTAAAATACAGTTAGTACAATTTTTAAGCTAAATAAGCGTCATAGTGTTATTTTTTGAAGACTTTTGAAGGGAAATAGTCTTATTCGATAATAAATATTTATTTTTAACGATTTTAGAGCAATTTTACGAAAGAATGTATTTCCCCATGTAAAATTGGCAAATGTTAATCGGTTTCAATATAAAAAAAGATACGTGTCTCCTTGTTTTTGATATTCTTTGGGTCTGGGGGGTGGTTGGAGGAAACAAATTTTGGGCCACCCTAATGTACATATATCTACATTAGGGAAGTTAATTTTTCGGCTTTTTCCGATCACTGGATTTTCGGGATGGCGTTGTCACAATCCCGAGACCCCGAGATTAGTCCCGGGATTTAGATATTCATTGCTTTTCAACAACTTGAATCGAAAAAATTGCTTCTATATTGTTTTAGAAACTCTCCTACCATGAAATAAATAATAAATGAATGGGGTTGAAACCATGGTACAATAATTACAGGTATTGTCTTCCCAGAGAGCGCATATTCCGATCTGCCTTGTTTAAAAAATATCATTGTTGCCCACACTAAAATGTTTAATGCTGAAAATATCCCTTTTTCCATGCCCCATATACCATATACCTATGTTCGCGTATTTTTTTTACAAACCATCTTACAGAGAACTTATTCAATTTGCAAAAGCCAAAAAAAACATTTGCTTGTGAATAAATGCAAAATTTGTGTGGCTCACTTCATTTCAAAAGTTTTTTCTTTTGTTTTGAAAAATTATAAAAACTTAATTGAGCGAAAACAAAAAGCAAAGTCAAGTAAAAGTAAAAGAATCAACATTGACTGCGTCAAAAGGTTTATTCGCGTATTGATAGTTTTTGATAACCATCAGATTTTCCTGTTCGCGTACACAAAAATCCACCAAAGTAAACGAGAAAAACAGCTGATCAAAGTCATCTGTTTTCAATTTATGAAAATATGGAAATTTACTTTAGATTTATTATTATGATTTTCAAGTTTGAAATAACTTATTAGAACTGCAAATGTATCGGAAGAAAGCAAATACTCATTCACTCATGTTTGCTTAGCAAATTGCTTTATGAAAACTTTTAATTTATATTCTTTTCAAGTTTTCTGTTTTATGATTTTGTATGTAAACAAAATTTCCATCAGTTGTACTAAAAACTTGCAAGTTTTTGCTTGTTTTGCGTTCGGGTACTTTTGCTAACATTTCTCTCTGTTAGAGAGAACAGATATAAATTCATTCGAATTTTGCTGTTGAGAGTTTTCTTCTGGAAGAATACGCGAATACACCTAAAATGAAAACAAAGGAGCATTTATTTTTTAATAATTTTTGGAATTCATCATATCTTTGAAATTACAAAGCCCTTCAAAAGAAATCCTGCGATCAGAGAGAAAAAATAAAAACGCCAAAAAATTGCTTAACTAAACTCTCTAGGAAGACAATACCTGTAATTATTGTGGCATGGTTTGAAAGCTACTTTTTTATTTAAAGTGGCGTTTTTATTTTTTCTCTCTGACCGCAGGATTTATTTGAAGGACTTTGTAATTTCAAAGATATAATTAGTTTCAAAAATTATTAAAAAATTCAATGCAATGTAGAATAAAACTATGGGTAACAAATGCAATAGGAAATTTCTTTAGAATTAAAAAAAAATTTTAATTTTTTGGATTCACCTGGACGCAGTGGCGTAGCCAGGGGGGATATGGTGGGATAGATCCTCCCCCTTCGTCATTGAACTACAATTATTTACTTTTGAATTAATAACACAATACTATTTTATCCTTCTGATTTAAAAATTGTTTATTACAGACGGATGACAAGTTATCTTTCAATTAATATATAAAATTATCGGTTGATGCATTATGAATTTGAATATTGAGCCTATACATACTAGTCTTTTCAGACCTTTTGCGAAACACACTGCGCTTTTCAGGTGATAAAACTGGATTCGAGCTATGTGTACACATTGGTTCTGGTAGCAATAAAATATCAGACCGAAATAATACCGTAATTTTCCCGGTTTGAGATTGATGCGCTAAAACTCTACTCCCTTCTCTCTCCCGTCCATAAAAATCCGAATTCAGACGGACTGAAAATACTAGGTGCAAGCTCATTAATTTAACCAGAGCGCACAGTGGTGAAAAAATAGATAGCGACGTGACATTTTGAACGTTTTTTTTTATAAAAGTACCGCCCATTACCTAATAAAAACAAGCAAGTTCAAATTTCAACTTTGTACAAAAACTATGAAAATTCAACAAAATTTCACACTTTTTATGGCCTATTAAATTTTAGTATAATAAACTGCCAGTGTGAATTTGGGAAAAATAGTACTAAGTACGGGCATTTATTGATGAATTTACGGTGTCAGTTTTTGTTACGCGAAATACGCAAAATTTATAAAATTTAAATATTTTCTCTATGTTTTAGCATTATAAAATTCTTAGGTCGCGATTAAAAACCTTTTTTTAGATAGTAAACGCAGTCTTGTAGCATTTTTTGTAAACACAAAACTAAAAATCCTTTGATCGAAAACGGTACCTTTTTTCGCGAGGCGATTGGAATTTCACCATTTTGCTTAGCTTTCCATGGTGTGTAGGTGCTGCCAAATTAGAGCACAAAATCATTGGATGCTCTGATTGGCTGCATGCTGAGTCTCGTATCATGTAATACAGTGATGGAAAAGTAGGCACTATAGTGCCATTTTTGGCACTTTCATTTTCATTTCAAGGCCCTTTTTGGCACGATTCATTCAGTTTTGGCACAATCATAAGTTAGAGAAATATAGCCAGTATATAACAAACAATCATATCGTGGTTTAAAGTACAAAACCGCGTATCGTCATTCTGCAAAACCGCGTAACTGGCATTGGCTGCCAAAAATTGGATTTGCTCACACAAGCTCTTGGCTCAATCCTTATCCATTCATCCTGAAGTATACTGGCCAGGTATGCGATTGCTTTATAAAAAAGAGAACCATTTTGAAATATGAGTATTTTTACTCTCTAGAAGATAATTTACATAATTCACATACGCGTTTTTGCATTAACTTGATACGCGAATTTGGATTTTGTTGATACGCGGTTTTGTACTTTAAACGACGATATATTACTCATAGATTCGAAAAATGAAAATGAAAATCACTCAAAAATTAAAATAAGGCCCATTATATAAGCCTTTATAAGTAATAAACTTTTGTAGACTTGTACATAAATGAATGTAAATAGATACGCGAAAATATATGAATATGCAGATATATTCAATGTGTAAAAACTGAAGTGTATACTAACGAAACTTCTACAAAACAAAACTGGACTACACACTAATTAATTAAAATGGTGTAGTAATTTAATTTCTTAAATTTAAATAATGCATGAATTCCCCATGGAATAACCGAGTAGACAAAAAATATATAACCGTAAAAATACATACATACATATATGAAAGAATGCACACAGGCGACGCCTCTAGCCATTGTGTATCACAACTTTAAGTTGTCAATGCAAATTTGTTTAATCCCCCCTTCGTCAAATCCTGGCCACGCCACTGCCTGGACGAATAGGTAATTTTTAAGCTGACAAAGTTAGAAGAACGAAATTCGAACAAATATTGCGAAATTTCAAAGGATGGAATTTTAAAATGACATTTTTAATATTTACCAGCCCTTCTGCACTAGAAACTTGAGTATGTTTAAATTATACAGGGTTTCCTCATTAATTTTATACCCATACTTCTTCTCTAAGCGCATTTCTTTGAATTTTTTAAATCATTTTTGAATTACTGACGTCAGAGTGAAAAACTAAGAATGCAATTTTACTATATTTGGCCAATGGTTTCGCGAATATATTGATATTTGTGTTTAAAATTTACTATTACTAGGTGTTATATGTACAATGAACTTGACATTTATAAAAAAATGTTAACTATTAAATAAAATAAGAAATATAGCCAATACTGGTCAAGAAAAGGAGTTTCCATTATTGCCATCAGTGCAAATTACAAATCCCGAAAATCCCGGGATTCTTGGCAAGTAAAAAGTCCGGGATCCCGGGATCCTGGGATTAACATTCCTAATCTACATATGCGGCCTTAAGGTACAGTTTTATTACTTTTGAAATTACCACATAGACTAGGGATGCACAGCAGCAGCGTTGCCGTTTTGGTCTAATTGGACCAAAATTGGTAGCTTCATTCTCCGTTGGTAGCTTGGTTGATTTGTTGAAGCTTTTGGTAGGCAAAAATGTTTTGAAAATATGACCACATTGAATATTAAAATTTATTGGCACGCTCAAAACACTGCTTTCACTTTGCTCACACGTATTAAATTTCTTTGTTTTTTTCTATATTTTATTAAGCAGACAATTTCTGCAAACAAAAACTCAAGCTATGACCACAATATATACAGTAATAAACCTTTTCGCAGTTTTTCACCACTTCGTCCCCGAGGAGTACTTTTGGGTTGTGTACAGCGTTTTCGTTTTGCGCGCACGGCAACACTTACTGTGGGGAATTTCGTCTCATGATTACAAAAAGTTCATTTCGAGGATATGAAATATATAATTATGTGTTATTTATGAACAAAATTTATGTTAAGTATAAACTGAAACTGGCAAGGAGGAGGTGGTCAGAGATTCAGACTTGCAAGATAGCACGAGAGCTTTGGCCTGACTTTAGCAGGGAAAGAACAGCAGAACTGCTAAGTAGGTCAAGAGTAGAAGTATTTAGAATTGTATCGACTATCACCGGTCACTGGCCGCTAGGAAAACATGCATGTAGAATAGGTCTTCCATGCAACAGAATATGCCGCAGCTGCGGCTTGGATGGCAGCGAAGAAACAGTATTTCATTTCTTGTGTGAATGCCCAGGCCTGGTTCACTTAAGACATAAATCTTTCGGGAAACACATAGTGGAGCAGTTAACGGATCTATCTAGTGCTACAATAGGCGACTTATACAAATTTATAAGCGGTTCTAAATGGTTTGACTGAACCGCTGGAATGTTCTGACAGGTAGGCTACGGCATAATAAAATATCATTGTCCACGAGAAGTGCACCAAAATGGCGCTTTTATGCGCTAATTGTTTCCTGAGCGATAGCAACCAACCAATAATATCAATGCTTACTTAAGAATAATATCAATAGTTAAGTAGATAATTACGACTTCTGTTTCCATAAACTTGAAAACTCAAATCGTAATTAGGGCACTGAATGGAGTTTTCTTAAATGGAAAAAAATATCCATTGTAAGATTATATTTTTATGAAAAAAACGTGAATTTTGTTTTATTGTGTGAATTTATCAAGGAAAATTCTAAATTTCCGAATATATTTAAGTCGTTCTTCCAAAAAAAAAAACAAGGTTCGTATAGAGACTCCACTGCATGCCAGCGCATCCGCCCAGACAGTTCATTAAGCACACCCAAGTTTAAGCGACCATTACCCGGAGTTCCTCAAAAATACTTAACATCAAAGTAAAGAATGTCACAAATATGAATCATACACACATACAATAGTAATTGCTTTGAATTGCTACCGTATAAATTCAGGCCACGCATTTGCTTGGAGACTCCGTTGGTTATGGTGGTCATAAGTTCAGGCGGCACATTCAACTGCCCATTGCCTGGAGCTGCTCCAACATGATGAGTAAATTTTAGTGACCCTCACATGCCACTGACTCTGGCTACAAGCTGGATATCTCAATATTGAAAAATAAATTGCAATTATCTATTAAAATTATAAGAAAAGTGTTTGTTTACAAAATTACATGTGCCACTCTGCCATCGTACGGTTGATGCTCCCTTTCATACCACAGTAACTTTGTGTGCAACTCTGAATCAGCAAACTTCATGTTCCTTCTCATTATCAGCCCTGATCAGATTTTACCCCCGAGGAATACTCAAAAAGGTTTATTACTGTATGCATATACTGTGCTGACCGATTAGCTGTTGAAATAGAACGAGAAATTACCTATCGTCGTGAAAGAAATATTGGTGAAAGGCTATTGTGTGAGTGTATTGGTAAAAAAGGGTGAGTGTATACAAATTGAATCAAATTTGGATTTCTGGAATGTCTGATTTGGTTTTTTCACATACAAAAAAAAATGTTGATATGAATTTCAATCTCAAAGGTATTTACATATTTTACAAAAGTTTTGCAAACAATACGTTAATTCTTTTATTTAAAGGCCCGAATTTCTTTTGTTTAAGCTTAAGGTAGTAAACAGTAAACAATATTACGNTGTTGATATGAATTTCAATCTCAAAGGTATTTACATATTTTACAAAAGTTTTGCAAACAATACTTTCTTTTATTTAAAGGCCCGAATTTCTTTTGTTTAAGCTTAAGGTAGTAAACAGTAAACAATATTACGTGTACTTTTAATTTTTATTGCTAATTTGATTAGCGAATTCAACAAATCTCGTTTTAATGATGAAACAATTTTTGGTAGTTTGGAAATTGATTTGGTAGGCATTTTGGCAGCTAAAAATATTTTCAAGTGGCAACACTGATTATGACTGTTAAGCGGGAATGGCACTAACCGGAGATCACTGTACTAATTAATAAAAACTTCTTGCTTATATTAAAAAAAGTGCAAAAGTCCGTCACAAAAAAATAATTCTCAAAAATCAACGGGTTTTTTCGGCGGTTTGACATTTGCACTTCATCGGATTAAAATTGTGTGGCTTTGGTTAAGCTTGGACGGTATTTTTATAAAAACATAATAACCGAATGTTAAAAAAATCAACACGTGGTCATTTGTTTGAGTCACTGTATTTTTCTGGTTTTGCTATCTCTAGCGGGTTTTTATATAAATCTGTTTTTTTTTTTACACGAAAATAGTTGGAAGCACTGATGGCGGTAGCGCTCTATGAGTAAACCTGCCAAATTATACCGCGAGGTGTCGTACCGCTGCCGTTTGCGCAAGCCTTTCTAATGAAAACAGCTCCTATAAAGATTTTATTTTGGTGGTTTAAATAGAAAAGTTCTTTAAATGTAAAGTCCATCTTAAACTGAAGCATTTCCATCTAATCCCAGCCTTTTGTCCACTTCGGTATGTTAATTATAGGCGATTAATTTCTGTTTACCTTTAACATCCCATGGCACACGGCTATGCATCACCTTAACAGTATTCAGAATAAGCATATCGCACTAACTGACATTTTTTCGACTGCAGGATAATAGGAGTACGTACACTTTTAAGATGCACGCATGTGCATTATGCGTGCCTTTATCGTATCTCTGTATTTCACTAAGTGCCAATTTCACAATGCGTAGTTAACTCAGAATCGGCAGTTAACTACAGATTTTTGTACTGAAAATCCCTAAGTCCCTGTGTGTGGAAATCAAATAAAGTAATTCTTAATAGAAATGCCTAAAGCTTAACAGTTTGGCCATGCTAAACACAGTTAAAGCTAATTTCCGGTATTTCATTTATATTTTAAATTGCATTGTCATCGGGATTGGAACCATGCTGAAAATTTCAAGTCTCTAGCTTGTCGGGAAGTTAGTTTAAAATCGATTGGAAATAAAAGCTTGCAAAAATTGTGTTTTTTAATGAATGAAAATAGTTTCTTAAACTACTTTTTGAAAAAAATCACATCTCTAAATATTTGAACTTTTTTCAGAAATCTATTTGAAAATTTTAATCACATTTTTAGGTATTAAGGCTTTAGCAGTTAAATACTACATGTAAGCATTGATATATTTACATAGGAATGTAGTTATGCATGTTTGTACGTATATTGTGTAAGCAAATACAAAAGTTAGTATGTAGATACACGTATTCCAGCAATCGCTTCAATTAAATTTGAAATAGGATACCCCTTGAATATGGCGTTTCAAAATTCTTCCTCGCTTTTACTTAGTACTTTTAAGACGATTTACCCAGCGTATCCAAAAACTTTTCCAATATAAGAGCTTAATCGACTTGCACAACCGCGCTCTCAAGCGTTAAGCCCATTAGATCTGATGTCAAACGAGCTGTTGCGCTGCCTGTGTTGTTATACCAGAAGACAAGCGGAGGCATCAAAGCCTGCAGTTCATTCAACTTGTGGCGGATTTTCGGCTGAATGCAGCTAGAAGCTGGCAGCTCCTTTCCTCACTTACACATTCATAGCTTGAATTTCACCCCGTCTTCCTTTGAGTCATGATTATCCATAACGCCAGAAGTTGTGCAATAAATCTTTGTTTTTGTTGTACTTTTTCGAATTCCTGAAAGAAAAACCTTTTGGGCACTTCTGTCCGTTTTTTCCTATCTTGTTTCTAACAGCCAAAAAGTAAAATTGAAAGACAACAAGGTCTCACCCTTTGAATCAGTGGAATGTGTTAGTATGCCGACCATTGCACTATATGTACATGGGGAACTTCACACATTTTTGTGGCAAAATTTAATTATATTCGGTCATAGTAGGTTGGTAGATTATTTGAAAAAAAAAGAAAACATGGTTGTTTTATTGATTGGCATATGATTTACAACATGTTTGCAAAAAAGAAAAATCTTAACTCTTAGTGACCGAGGTGCCACTTTTTAATTTGTGATTTTATTGAAAAAGTTTAAATGCAGCTATTTTCTAAATAATTGTATTAAAGAAAACTATGCTAGCTACATAGTCATAAAACCTATTTCCATATTCCCTAAAACCATCTACGTACGTCCCAGGACCCACTGGAAGGTTATGAGAATGACGACAAGCTAGCCAAAAAGCATGTCTTCTTAGGAGCCCTACAACCGAAGGATACACCAATTCCCTTTCGGGAAATCAAAAGATTACAAGACCTGCTCATGTACCGCCAACGAACAGGTTTTAGAAAAGAACTCAGTGCAACCCTGATTATAAGTTTATACGACAAGGAACTTACTAATTTCTTTCTATCAACAAAAAGAACAGACCCGAGACTTCTGGTAGGATTGATAACAGGGCATTTGCTCTTTTCTAGAAGACAAAAAGTGTAGGAAGTATCGCTATCACGAAGAAACTGAGGAGAATATAGTTTGTGAGTGCCCAGCATTCAGCAGGCAAAGACTCGCACTAGTCAGTAAGGCACAGCTGCAGAGCCTGCATTCAGCAATCGACAAAGGACCAAAGTGTCTACTAAAATTCGCTAAATGAACGACAATGCTCTTAAACATCGGGGTAAAGTACTATGTATGACTTTACATTAATCTAAGTGAGATATCTTAAAGTCAGACAGCATAACCTAACGTAAACTATATCAGATATATTCATAGCCAGTTCCTAATTTCTTAGTTTTCTATTTAAATATGGATAGTTGGAATTGTGAGCTTTAAGCTCATTTGGCGGTAATCGGCTAGGTGGACATTATGTTTTACGGTCATATTTGGTTTAAGGCGCCCCAAAAAACATGGAAATACAAAATTCAACCCTTTCAGCGTATAGTTACTGGGCTCTAAGTAGTGAGGGAGAGGTCTAATTAATTTTGTGTTCCACAGGGGTGTTATAGTGGGAAAATGGTCATCTGAAATATTTTGTATTTTTTGCTCACATTCGTTTTCAGTGACTACAAAAACCTAGAAATAGTCGACCTCCCGGCTACTATGATATAATTAGCGTATTTTGTGCCATTTTGATGCACTTTCATGGGAATGATAAATACCTATGCATCTCTAGTTTCCTCGGTCAAACCATCTTGATTCCCTGATGAATTCGCCGATGTCACCTATAGTAGGTCTTGATATATCTGCTTAGTGCTTTACACCTAATAGCCGCTAGACCTGGGCATTCACAGAGGAAATTTGTAAGTACGAAACATTACTCTTTGCCACAAAAACTGATCAAACAATGTGTCAATAAATAAACAAATAAATATAAACTTTACCGCGGATTCCTATACCAATACAGTAAACATATTTGTTCAGGAAAAATTTTTCTTAGCTATATGCTTGAAACAATATCGGCGAACGTAGAAATTCGCCGAATTGAGCGATGCCGATGCGGTAGCTGATATCACTTCGTCGCATTTATAATTCCGGTTGCCATATTTTGAAAAATTAAACGAAATTTAAATAAATATAAAAAAGTAGAAATTAGTATAAAATATTTTATTTTAAGCCGGATTTAACCAATCGACACGAAACGAACTTTGAATTTCGCTTTGGCTGTATTCAATTTCATACTTGCGGGGTTTTAATTTTGACAGCGCAAATTTCGCTGTGGTGAGCAGGGTTGGCACCTCACGAATCCGATTGCGTAGCAAAGACCAGAAAAATCGTAGCAAAAGATATAAATTGGTTATTATTTAAAATTCATGTGATATTTAATGTTTAAAAAAAATTTCAATAACATTTGTACACTTTTAAGTATTGTATTATATTTACATGCGCCCCACGCTTTCCGTTTTCAATCTCATAAATTACTTATAATGTCTTTTGTTTAAATTTCAAAATGAAAAGTTATCAAACCAAATTCTATGGGACTGAGAAATATTATTTTCTAATTTTTAGTCCATTAATAAAAGCGTGTTTTATTAAAAAGTTTTTTATTCCATTCATCAATTTTTATTGAGCTTGAGTCCGTTTTTAATGAAAAGCTTATTGTGAAAAGCAGCAATAATTTGAAAAAATGGTAGAAGTGATAGCTATTTCGGAAATCACCATATTTCCTCATCAGACTTCTTTCAGTAGGATTCGAAGCGGTGATCCCACTGACTCAGCCAGTTGCCTATGCAAATGTGAATTTCGTTTTACAAAAAAAAATTTAAATTTTACTAGAGTTTAACTATAGATGCATGCCAGTTTAAACTACATACACTTAAAATAAGAAAATCGATAGTTAAACCCCTATCAGTGGTCAACTACGCACTGTAATTTCGAACCTCAAAAGAAAGATTTGATCTAGAATGTATTGAAATATATTAACAAATGAATTAGTATTCACAAAATAGATGAAACAAAATAATGTGTAACAAAGGTGTACCTCACAGGTACGAAGTTCTCTTCATAATATAATTAATTTTGTTATGATTTTAATAATACTCGTATTAGTCATTAAACAATTGTTTTCTAGACATTGATGCATACTTATTGATAAAAATGCCAGCAGAAAAACTTTCATGCCATGCTGAAATAGCCGACGAGCTTCGAAAAACTTCTGCTACTACGACAAGTCTTTTAGATGAAGGCTACAGACTAGTCAATTCGATAATGAAAGTTCTAGCTTACGCAGCTTCTTACGAAAGGTCTTTCAGTGCTTTGCGGAGGTGGAAAAATCGGTGACGTGCAATAATGTCAATATAATTAATCTCACTGACCTTAATACGCAATTGAAAAGTGAATTAATGTCAGTGACATTAATACACGGGCCAAAAGTGAATTAATGTCAGTGACATTATTACACAAGCCAAATGTAAACTAATATCAGTGACATTATTACACAGACCAAAAGAAACAGTGTAAGAAGAAAGGTCTTTCAGTGCTTTGCGGAGGTTGAAAAATCGGTGACGTGAAGTGCAATAATGCCAATGGAATTAATCTCACTGACCTTAATACGCAATTGAAAAGTGAATTAATGTCAGTGACATAAATACACGGGCCAAAAGTGAATTAATGTCAGTAACTAATATCAGTGACATTATTACACAGACCAAAAGGAAACAATGTAAGAAGAATTGTGGAAATAATGTCATTGACATTAATACACAATTGGAAAGTGAATTAATGCCAGAAATGTTAAAAATCAAGCAAGCTTTACGGTGACGTGTAATAAGGCGGATAAGAAATAGCGTCCATGGACATTAGTATTTCTTATCGTCCATAGATAACCTTTCCAAAAGCGCAGTAAAATCCATGGACATTATTGCTCTATCAAAAAAATACTGACAAAATACACTTCTAACATACTACACACTTACTACGAACACAGCTTTAAAAGTGCATAACACCACTGCAGCCCGCGTCGCGATGCGGTGTCAGTGACATTAATTCCACTGAAATTATTGCGCGTCACCGAAAATCACCTCCGTACACGAATGACCCTAAAATGTATTACCTATAGTATAGGTATAGTATAGGTACTATACAATGCTCCTTCAGTTTTAAAAGAAAGAATTGGAAGAAGAAATGAAAGAAAATGATCGAAAGTATTAGGTTTGCGAAATTGCCGAAAGGCGACCTTTGGTAATATTTGAAGATATATAATCTCGGCTTAGAATTTTTTTCAGATTTTGTGTTCCGAAGTGTTAAATATTAATCTGCATACATATATAAGGCAAAGTTGGGCTAGTTACAGCATTTATAAATCAAAAACAATTTTTATGATATTTGTGAATTTGGACATAAATTCTTCCTTAATGTATGCTTTAATGGTACTGAATTAACGAAGCTCGCTAAACAGTGGTTTAAGAATAAGTTTTAGAGCATGTAGTCAGATATCACTAAGGGAGTTCGTCTTTTGCAGCGTTTTCCAACCTCTTTTTTTGACTACGGGCGGCTTTGATTTCATTATTATTAGCAGGGGTGGTTACAAAATAAATTGTATCAATCTAAAAATAAACTGTATCAATCTAAAAACAAACTTGAATCGTAAAACTTACAAGTAAAATTAGTCAACAGTGTTATAATTGAAAACAAATAATGCATAGGGAAGAACTCAGTTTGAGTTAATGTGATTTTTGGGCTTTTATATAAGTTGTGTTATTCTTGGGTTAATATACGCAGACCGTTGGGTGGGTGACACTGGTCTATTGCCAACCGCCTAAAAAGCAGGGAACGAAAATAAACACTAAATTTCAAGATTTTAATTTTTACATCATTACAATATCGTTATTTATTTATTTATTTTTATTTTTTCGATCAAGAATAATCGTTAAATTTGTATTTTTATATTTTATTGGTGAAATTACATCGTTATATTGTGATTGTTGATTTTTTCGATCAAATATAATCGTTATTTTAAAATTGATAGTTTTTTTTACCGTTATAATGAAGACCGCGTTGTTATGACCGATTTAAATCTNTTTGGTGAAATTACATCGTTATATTGTGATTGTTGATTTTTTCGATCAAATATAATCGTTATTTTAAAATTGATAGTTTTTTTACCGTTATAATGAAGACCGCGTTGTTATGACCGATTTAAATCTTTTCTGATCTCAAAAATTAAATCTGAAAATAATGGTTATAATGTCATAGAAAAAATAAAAACCCAAAATAATGATCAAAAATTGATCGAAGAAATAGACATCCAATCTCAACGGCTAAATGATGATTTTTGTTATAAGGATCATAATCGTGATGGGCCCTGCTAAAAAGTCTTCCCCAAAAGCTCCACTTTTATTATTGAAATAACCACATTTTTATTGTTTTTTTCTGGCGGCAACTCTATAAAGTTTTTAGAATGCAAACAAGGTTACTCATGTAATATTGAAGTGTATATTTAACACTTTTAAAAAAGCTCTGGAGCAAAAATTAAAGCCAGCTATCATATTCATTTCCTTATTCATATTCGCATTCGTATTCTTACGACAAAAGGAGTTTTAAATCAATAAAATTTACTATTTTTTGATATTTCATCTCATGGAGCTTCGAATTCACACAATTACATATTAAACTTCAGCTACATATGTGCGCCAGTAGCTTATAATTACGGTGACCATTCGTACCGATTTTGAGAAAATTGTCCCGCTGAATAATTTTTAAAATTCGAGACGTATAAGTGCCCAGTCTTTTCATATTGCACCGATTAAATGCCGACATTCAGTGTTTTCTTTATTAATTTAATAAGAGTCTCCCTGCACTCTGGCAAAAAAAAATAAAAAAATCGTACAAACGTAGCAGCACTTCGTTATCACAAAGACATAGAATATAAGGGAGCTATAAACAAAGCCAGCGTCCTTATTTTCTGCGACCATTGGTTATGTTTTATTCTGTCAAACTCATACTCTCGCTATATTCCAGTCTTTTTTTATAAGGTTTTGATAATTATGTGTTAGGTTAGGTAGGTTAGGAAGGCGCGTATGAATGACTCGTACTTCCATTGCAGGAGGACCCTTTGTGAATGCCCTCTCTGAGTACCAGGAGGAGTCACACCCTTGTAACCGAGGTTAATCCATACTGTCAGTATAAGGTCTGTCAAACCACTCACTATCCCGGATGAAGCCGTGGATGTAGCCCCAAGCTATTGAAAAAGCCTGATCCCAAATGTTTGAGACGCCTTGTCAGGAAAGCTGGGCATTGAATCGACTCATCTTCAACCTCGCCCGACAATTTCTGCAGAGGGAGGTTGTTGGTATATGCCATCGTTGGAGCGTTGGTACTATTGGACAGTGCCTAGCGATCGATATTTCGATGCAAAATGGACATCGATGCTAAAATACATCGAAAGAAAAGCTTCTATATATCGATGGTTTCCGATGTTTAAAAATTTGTTAGGTTGTAGTTTAATACTTTTCAATTCCAACTCTCTGAATTCAATTAGAACAAGTAAGAAAGTCTAAGTTCGGGTGGAACCGAACATTAAATACCCGGCGCTAGTATTAACTATATATTTTTTCACCTTTTCTAAAGCTACCGCTACATGGTAAGCCGGGGTGTGTCAATTTTGAGTAAATTAGGGTCCTTAAATTGCGAAATATTGCAATTTCAAGCATTTCTGAAATTTACCGTTATATGAAAAGCGGCCGTAAGTTTAGTCCGATTTCAAAAATTTTCAACGTTTTGCTTTAATGTGGCAAGCACAATAAAAATACCGAGTTTGGTACAAATTGGTAGAACGGTTACCGATATACATATATGTGATCATAAGTGGGCGGTGCCACGCCCATTTTCCAAAATTTTACCATAAACGTATTTCTTGGTAAAGAATTGTTGCAAGCATCAATTTTGAATTTTGGTATGCAGAACCAAGGCCAACAACTGTGCCAAGTTTGGAAGAAATTGGTGCAGCGGTTACCAAGATATACACATGTAACCATAAGTGGGCGTGGCTACGCCCATTTTCCAAAAATTTATGATATTCTTATTTTTCGTCTAAAAATTATTGTATATATCAATTTTGAGTGAATAATCTTCAGTAGTTACTAAAATATCGCAGTTTTCGTATTTCCGAAAATTACCGTTATATGGGAAGTGGGCGTGATTACAGTCCAATTTCGCCCATTTTCAAAACCAACCTACCTTGGATTAACGGAAACCTTCATACCAAATTTCGTTGAGATATCTCAATTTTTGCTCGAGTTATCGTGTACACGGACGGACGGACAGACGGACAGACGGACGGACGGAGAGACATGGCTTAATCGATTTCTCTATTCATTCTGAGCATTTATGTATACATTTGTCTATATCTATCTCGATTCGTTTTGCCTGTTACAAACAATCGTTATGTGAACAGAAATAATATACCCTTGTGCACAAGTGCGCTCGGGTATAAAAATATTTACATATGGATGTATTTCAGGGATGATAAATGAACTTTTCGAAATTGTAACAAACGTTAGAAAACAATGTATAAAATAAAATAAAAATATGCCAACAAAAAATTGAAAACGCTTTCATAAGAACAACGAATGTTTAAAACAAATATACGTTTATTTAACGCCTTTTAAATAAGCATCTTGTAAAAATATACATATATGTATTAAAAGTAGAATAAAAATTAGTTAAGCATTTCACTTTCTGTAAGTCACCTTTTGTTTTAAAGACTCTGTATGTATTTTTATATCAACACAAAAACTTTGAGAATATGTATTATAATCGTTTGCTTTTATTGAAGAGCCGAGGGGTGGAGTAATGTGGAATAGACCATATACCTTGGGCTATTTTGAAAATGTTTTCAAACATCGGGTCGTTCAGTTTATTTTTAATTAATTTAATTTGTTCCCAAAACTTGCGTATATTAAACTTTTTTTTAAGTTCTCGGAGCTCCGGTAGAAAAGGTGTGAGGTAGAAAAAGACAAAACCATTTCTATAAGAAATTGGAATTGCCACCCTTGTAATGTAAAACAAATATAGTCGAAGTTTGTATGAAGTAGAGAAGGAAGAAATTATTTTTAAATTAAATTTTTAACCAAGTAAATAAAAACCAATCGAAATATAGTTACACACAGTGTTGCCAAACATGGGCTTTTCCTACCAAAACTGGTAGGTTTTTTTCCATTTTGTAGGTGGGTAGGCTTGATTGAATTTTGGTAGGTTTCGGGACAATGAGTAATAGTTATTTGTGAAAAATAGAAAATATGTACGTATCTCCAAATATTTCAGCAGCCTTTTTTACACAAATATTTCACCGGTGCGTTCATATAATGGCGGCTACAAACATGTAAATATACCTGATTCCTAAGTACAAACGTATACCTTATTATTGCCAATATGCAATACGCACATCCATATATCGTTACCTAAGGATGAAAAGGTCCAAGTCCATTTTTAGAAATTTTTCCGGACAGACGAAAAATCGTTGTAGTTTCGTATTACCTGTCATTCTCCACCAAAAACTAAACTTTGAAAAAAATGGACTTGGCACCTTTTCACCTTTAGGTAGCGGTATAAGTTATGGCGTACTTGGACCAAGATTCCAGAAAAGTCTGCCAATGGGCTCGTACTCAACCAGATTTCAGGCGGAAGTCTTCCCAATCGAAGTCTATGTTCGCGAATGTCATCGTAGAAGGCAAATGAGGCCAAAATAAATATTATATCGGACATTCAGGCAGCGTTAAAGGCCTTAGAGTCTTTTAAAACGGCATCAAGGCTTGTAAACTCTTGAAGCAAAGCCAAAATAGCGTCACGCATGAAGGGTTTGAAGGCAACGAAAGGGCTGACTGTCTTGCAAAGCGTGAAGCCCAAATGCGTTTGCATTTGTAGAGTGGTTGCAGGAGGGTTACAATTCGATGCTAAAATATCTCTGAAACTGGCATCGATGTATCGTCAATTTAGCGATTTTAGGAAATTGTAAACATCGATGACAAACATCGAATTTTGAACCGATATTATCGATATTTCAAAAATAACAATGCATCGTTTGCATCCCTAACAGTGCCCTGTGATGACACCTGTGAGTGCCCTTACTTTTTGTTTAGTATTAATAGTTCCTCAGTACGACTCTTATTTAGTCCAGGTTACAAGGATCTGACACCTCACAGTAGTCCCGATTGATCCTAAGGTCATTGGTTACGGCTGTGGTGTATTCTTGAATCCCTCTTAGCGGCTATTTCGTTCTCTTCTATATTGCTTTGTCCAGGAACCCAGCAACAGAGAGAGAGAGGTTTTGGAGTGAAGTCAATATTGCAGGACATTTCCGAACTGCTTTCGGCTTTACCACCCTGGAGCCTTATATTTTTGATGCCGCCTGGCTGTCAAAGAATATAGTTACGTTCCCTGACAGAGACTTACTATCCCGTATGAGACAAGCCGTCTTTCCTAAGGCAAATATCTCTACCTGAAAGACAGTGCAGTTAACAGGGAGGCGGTATGATTGTCCCATTTGAAGGTTCTCGGAGTACAGACCCATCTTTTTCCATCTTTGGGCCATCGGTGTAAATGGAAATACCATCATTTACCGACAGGACGCCATTTTCGCAATCTTCCCGGGTTGGACAGTGTCACCTTAAAATCTTTAAACTAAAAACCCAGGAATCCCAGGAAGACGTGAGGTGATCAGTATCGACATCTAATAGCCCATTTCTACCAAGAGCTTAACTGCAGTTAAGAGCTCAGGTAAGTGCAATTCGTTAGAAATGTCCCAATTTTTGGGCACAGGAAATCTGGTCACCGTACTTATAATCTATCTACAAAGGTCTTTTAATTAGTATAGAAGTAAACAAAGATTTATGCTGAAATGTGTCCACATATGTACGAGTATTTCCATGTTTCATACTTTTACATATTTTTAATGATGAAGCCTACAAGGTAGCTACCGAAAAATTAAATGGAAAGCTTTCTCTTTAGAATTCTTGCAATTTATTATTCCAGCTCCATTCGACTTATCGTTAAATATGGAAATGTAAAATCCGATACTTTTGATTAGGGATGTTAATCCCGGGATCCCGGCCTTTTTAAGTGCCGAAAATCTCGGGATTATTTGCCAAGAATCCCGGGATTTTCGAGATTTGTAATTTGCAATGGTGGCAATAATAGAAACGCCTTATGTGGACCAGTTTGTGCTATATTTCTTTTGTTTATTTAATATTTAATATGTTTTTTTTTTTTTTTATAAATGTTAAGCTAACAGGCAATTTTATACACAAAAAAATCAATATATTCGCGAAGCCATGGGTCAAATATACGCAGTAAAATTGCGTTTTTAGTTTTTCTCTATGGGCATTTTCAATACCTTTCGCCCTTGTGAACCCAAAAAATTTTAATTTTTTAAATCCTACAGTTTTTTGTATCCATTTATATTCTACATTGCACTGAATTTTTTAAATAATTTTTCGAATTTGTCATATCTATGAAATCATAAAGTTCTAATTAAAAAAATTCTAAAACTAAAAACGCAGTTTTACTGTATTCGGCCCATAGTGTCGTGAGTATATAGTATATTGATTGCTTGGTGTATTTTGAAATTTTTTTGTTTCAACCTGTTTCAATCTTTTTACTCAGAATTTTTAGAAAATTTCTAGGTAGCCAATTTGTAAATATAATAATAATAGATTGGCGCTTACACATATGTTAGTGTTTGGCCGAGCTTTTCCTCCGACTTGTGGCGTGCGCCTTGATGTTGCCACACAAAGCGGAGGGACTTACAGTTTTACGCCGACTCCGAACGGCGATTGTATTTTAATGAGAAGCTGTTTTTCATGGCAGAAATACACTCGGAGGTTTGCCATTGCCCGCCGAGGGACGACCGCTGTTAAGAAAAAACCTTTTTCTATATTTTTTGGGATGTTGCTTTGACCAGGGCTTGAACCCAGGTGCTGATGAGTGCAAGCGCGCACTACCATTAAAATACAAGAGGAGGAAGTGCAATTTTCAAGTGACTAAAAGTAACATTGATTATTTATAATTTTTGGTGACAGGTAATAAGATCAACGGAAATAAAGTCGTTAAAGTGACGTTATTTCCATTTGAATGAGGAAATAGCGTCAATGACTTTGTTTCCAAATTTTTGTTGACTTTATTTCGCTTTTGAAAAGGTAATAATGTCAATTGACCCACCCTGGTGCGAAATAAAGTCAATTGACCTTATTTCCGTTGATCTTGTTACCTGTCACCATAATTTTTTTGTTGGCGGTGTCACGCATTTCTTCTATAGAAAGTATGTTCGACAATTTGTTTATATGGAAGAAAATGCCCAGCATCGTTCAAAAAATTTTCAAAAATCAACGGTATTTAGTAACTGCATGAAACTTGCATTTTATCCTACTTTAATTTAATGGGCTATAAAACTGCATACCTCAAATTTTTCTAAAAATGCTGAGTAAAAAGTTGAAACTTTTTTGCATTTTTATAATTTTTGTACAAATTTTAAAATGCGCATTTAAATACAGTTAATTACATGTAAAATGAGGTAGACTTTTATAAAAAACTTAAATATTAAATAAAGAAATATAGATTAAACTGGTTAAAATATGGCGTTTCTTTTATTTCTGCCACTAGTATTAAGAACTTCTTTCAGCCACACAATACAATCGCACACCGTCTTCAAAAGAGTCACAACTCAAAATAACACGTTTGTCAGAAAATGCGAAAAACTATTTGTTAGCACCTTAGGTTGTTTTTTTAACAAATCATTACAAAAGTTTGCTCCAGCTTTTGCTGAAAAGTAAAAAGTGTAAATTTTTAGTACATAATTTCAAAAATGCAAAATTTTGAGTTGCGACTCTTTTGAAGACGGTGTGCGATATGTTGACTTAAGTTTTTTTTTTGCATCGAGCTTTTTTCGACATGCTTTAAGTTACTTTATCAAATATGCACATGCTAAAGTATTGATAAATGCGTATAAATTTAATTACTGTCTTTTGTTTGATTACTAATAAAATATTTTTCAACTTAAATAATAAAGTAGGCATTTAATTATTATTTATTATATGGTAGGACAGCTTCTCAAACTATATTGATGCAATTTTTTCATGTTAAGTTGCAGGAAAATAATGAATATCCAAATCCCGGAACTAATCCCGGGATCCCGGGATTTTTTGAAAATTGACAACTTTGCCTTTGATTCATATGTATGTATGTATAGTATGTACACTAGCTACCTTCATAGGCCCAAACTCAATAGCAGCAAATTACAAATGAAATTACATTACAGCATGCATATGTACGTGTATATGTATGTAAATAAGTATAAATGTATAAAAGTTTGATCCGATTCATTATGCATTGACTTCCTGTCGGCTCAATTTGTCATGAGCATGGTTCTCACATTCATAAATGTATACCTGAAGTTTGAATCCAATCGAAGGAGTGAACGCCTGCATTCAGGTGCATTGACGTATAAGTGCGGACGCCTACCTATTGCACTTAAAAGTGTAAGTAAGCATGTATGACTACATGTGGTTTATTCCAAAGTGACGGGTGTGATATTTCTACTCACTTTTTAAGGTTTAATTCTACCCACCTAATAATAATAATAGATTAGCTCTAGCATAAACGTTAGTGTTTGGCCGACCTTCTCCTCCGATTTGTGGCGTTCGCCTTGATTTTCTCACATAAAGAGGGGGGACCTACAGTTTTATGAGAAGCTGGTTTTCATGTCAGAAGTACACTCGGAGAAGTTGTTTGCAATGTGGCGGCCGCTGTTAAGAAAAAAACATTTTTCTATATTTATTTGAGATGTTGCTTTGGCCAGGGATTGAACCGACAGGTATTTCGACCCGCTGAATCCGAATGTGAGGGCCGATTTTTAACATTTTCCGCAATTAACTCGAAATTTTGGAGGAATACGAGTCAAACGGACCTCAGATTTCGATTCAATGGGTCGAAACACATGTGGGTAGGTGGCTTTGATTAAAAGCACACACCACTTTTTTGCGTGCCGGTGTTACTTTAGCTTTCCGACATATTGCCTGGAAACCTTTTTTTTTTAAATTGAATCCAAACGAGATATATGAATTTTAGTCACTGTGATGGGTGTGACGACTACGCAAACCAAATTAGCTACTTTTCTGCTAATAATAGCCACCATCGCAAGGTTATTGTAACTTTGCTCGCATAACAGTTGTTTGTAACAGCCGAAACCAATCGAGATAGATGGATAGACAAATGTATACATAAATGCTCAGAATGAAAAGAGAAATCGATTAAGACGTATCTGTCTGTCCGTGTACACGATAACTCGAAAACAAATTGAGATATGTCCACGAAATTTGGTAAGTAAGTTTCCCTTTATCCAAGGTAGGTTGGGATTGAGAAGGGGCGACATCGGACAATAACCACGCCCACCTCCCATATAACGGTATTTTCGAAATATGCAAATACTTCGATATTGCCGTAAATACTGGATCCAAATTGTTGAAAGTTGGTACGCGAAGTAGAATTTTGGCATAAAATAAGACAGTTATGAAATTTTTTGAAAATGGGCGTGACACCGCCCACTTACGATGAAATGCTCTAGTCCCTTCACCAATCCCCACCAAACTCGGTACGAACATTGCCTAGAGCCTCACTAAGAAACCCTTTAAAAATTGAAGACAAGGCCCACCTCCCATATATCGTTAATTTACAGAAATACGAAAACTGCGATAAATTAGTAACAGTTTAAGCTAGTTTACTCAAATCCGATATATACAATGACCTCTCAGCACTTAGGGAAATTTTTGGGAAAATGGGCGTGGTACCGCCCACTTACGCCGACATATGTGTATCTCGGTAACCGGTTCATCAATTTGAACCAAACTTGGTACATTTATCAACATAAGCTCAAAAAAGCGATATGTTGAAAATTTTTGAAATCGTACTAAAATTGCCGCACCGACCATATAACAGTAAATTTCAGAAATACGAAAATTCCGATATTTCAATAACTAAACACGCCAACTTGAACAATCTCTTAACAAAACACAACATGTATTATTGATTTTTGTAAAATGGGCGCGGCACCTAGTGGGTGGTGACTGCATACATGAGTGTATATTGTTAGCCCCCTTATCAATTTCCACCAAACTTCCTCCAGTTATTTCAATGTNAACACAACATGTATTATTGATTTTTGTAAAATGGGCGCGGCACCTAGTGGGTGGTGACTGCATACATGAGTTAGCCCCCTTATCAATTTCCACCAAACTTCCTCCAGTTATTTCAATGTCCCATAGCCAGGGAACGGCTTTTTAGGACCTAAAAAAAGAACCTATAAAAAAAGGCAAACTAAAATAACGAAATAGGATAGAAAAGGCAAAATAAAATAGCGAAATAGCCAAGAAAAGGCACTAGAAATCGCAAAAAAGGCAAAAGAAGGCACTAAACCGAAAAATAATCAAAAAATGCATTTATTTTAGAAATGTTTATTTTACACGTAAAAAGAGAAAAACTATCAACTACATAGTTTCATTATACGAAAAATTTCTACTTTGAATTTACTTTGAGAAAATAGTCTCCTTTAGAGTTTTTAACTCACAAAACTTTAATCTCTATAGATGTAGTAACTTTGAACCGCAAGATTCATTTTGAAGTTTGCTGGCAGCATTTTCATTGCATTTTCGCGAAGAAAAGCCTTGACTGTACTAAACGTACGCTCGACGTGGGTTGATACAAGTGACGCCCAATTTAAATATGGAACGTTTAAAGCTTTCATATTATCAGGAATAACGGTTTTTTGCCCTTTGCAACTAAAGGCCAGTATGCAGCTCTCAAAAAAGCGGACAAGAAAAAAATTGCCATTAGTTTGTGTGTGTGTCCAAGGAATACTTC